>NW_026035996.1:0-479 GCF_019186545.1 Solanum stenotomum
ATTTATTTTAACTTATATAAACAACATAAAAACTTTAACTAGTTTAGTTTTGACTTAATACAACAACTAAATCCACCAACTAAATCACATTATTTATTTTAATTTATCTAAACAACTTAACAACTTTTTAACTTTAACTACATTAGTTTTGACTTAATTCCAACAACTAAATCCATCAACAAAACCACATTATTTAATTTAACTTATTTAAACAACTTAAACAACTTTATAACTTTAACAACTTAACAACTTTTTAAAGCTAAGTGTCAACACTAGATGGACACAAATCGATCTTCCAAGAAAATCAATTTTGTCATCTATAGGATCAACTAGTGTTGATACTTATGCTTAACAAACACATTATTCCTAAATTAAAGCTTAATAGCAACACTAGATGGACACAAATCGATCTTGCAAGAAAATCAATTTTGTCATCAATAGGATCAACTACTGTTGATATTTATGCTTAACAAATTTAT
>NW_026035997.1:0-259 GCF_019186545.1 Solanum stenotomum
ATTACTCTTATGAATGTTGAGAATAAATTTGATACTAGTCATAATGTTTGAAAATGTATTTATAGTCATAAAAAATATGCTGCGAAGGGACATTCGGCGCAATATGTAGGGATTGCCGATCAGCTCGGCGATCTGCCCTTTGGTCAATTTCATCACCATTTTGCTTTGGCCTTTAGCATCCTCAAGTTTTGTAAATTTGGGCGATCCAATAACTGCATCGCGAAATAGTTCGGCGACATGCCGACTGCTTCTTTCTATC
>NW_026035998.1:0-729 GCF_019186545.1 Solanum stenotomum
ACCTGCACCCAGATTCAGAGGTAAATTTAATGTTCAGAATTCGAAGGACTTCAGGGCTAGACCAGCACAATCTTCGGGTAGTGTGGCGCAAGGGAGTAGTAAGCCTCCGGTCTGCACCAAATGTGGTAGGAACCACTCAGGTATTTGTCGAGAGGGCTCCCTTGGTTGTTTCAAGTATGGTCAGAATGGACATTTCATGCGAGAGTGTCCAAAGAATAGGCAGGGTAATGGAAGCAATAAAGCACAGTCTTTTTCAGTTGTTCCACCAGACAGGACGACACCTAGAGGAGCTACTTCTAGTACAGGTGGAGGAGCAAACCGCCTTTATGCTATCACCAGTCGCCATGAGCAAGAGAATTCTCCGAACGTTGTCACTGGTATGATCAAGGTCTTCGCTTTTGATGTGTATGCTTTGCTAGATCCAAGAGCAAGTTTATCTTTTGTAACTCCTTATGTTGCAAATAAGTTTGAGGTTCTTCCTGAAAGACTTTGTGAACCCTTTTGTGTTTCTACACCTATTGGGGAGTCTATTCTAGCGGAAAGAGTTTATCGTGATTGTCCTGTTTCTATCAATCACAAGAGCACCGTGGTTGATTTGGTTGAGTTGGACATGGTAGATTTTGATGTCATTCTAGGTATGGATTGGCTTCATGCTTGTTATGCATCGATAGATTGTAGAACTCGAGCAGTCAAGTTTCAGCTTCCGAATGAGCCAGTCATAGAGTGGAG
>NW_026035999.1:0-1514 GCF_019186545.1 Solanum stenotomum
TCCGCCATAGAGAATGGCACCAGCAGAGCTGAAGGAGTTGAACAAGCAGTTAAAAGATCTGTTAGAAAAGGGTTTTATTTGACCAGGTGGACTCGGGGAACAACGAATTTTCAATGGTCTAAAGCTTGTGAGGAAGACTTTCAAGAATGAAAAGAGAAGTTGAGTACCGCCTAGTTATGATATTTGGTTCTTGAGTACATACTGAGTATCTAAATCTAAAATGGATTTGAGATCAACAGTCGAGTTTAGGCGAATCGGGGTGTAATGTGATGAGCTAGAGTTGGTTGTTGTAGTTTTGCTTCGAAGATATGGCGTCATTGTTGTATGATGTTCATGTGGGTGTGTTCACTTAAAATGGGATTAGTCTCAGACAAAGAGAGTGGTTAAGGTACTCAAGGATGAGTACATGAGTTTTCTTTATCACCCTGGTAAGTTTAATGTCGTTACAAATTCTTTAAGCAAAGTTGTCTAGGGGTAGCACCGCTGATATTGGAGAAGAAAAGGGAGAGTTAGCAAAAATATGTGCACAGACTTGCACGCTTGGGAGTCAGACTTATAGATTTCGTAGAATGAGGAATAGAAGTGACGAGCGGGGTTGAGTTATCATTAATGTCAGAAGTAGAAGGTGAGAAAGACTCAGACCATGTTCATAAGCAGTAATGGCTTTTGAACAAGGGGGAGATATCAAGGCGGATTGTGGAATCGATTCCAAGGATAAGTGAGATGATTACCTATCTTACATGGAGTCGCTTACAACGATAGTTACTAGTCTAGCACCCATATGGCTTGTTATGAAGTTTTATGGGAGAAGATGTAGATCTCTTGTTGAGATGGTTTGAAATTAGTAAGGCAGGGTTGATAGGACCAGAGTTAGTTCATCAAGCTATAGAAAGGGCGGAAGTAATTCAAGAGAGGTTGAAAACGGTACAGAGTCGTCAAGAATCCTACATTGATGTTAGGAGAAAGACGTTAGAGTTTGAAGTAAAAGATTGGGTATGTTTGAAAGTTCAACCATGAAAGGAGTCATGAGGAGGAACCAATTTGTTGAGAAAGCTACTTGGGAAGCCGAAGAGGACATGAAGAAGAGACATCCACATCTCTTTGAATTCAAAGGAAGTGTAGATCAAGGTACTAATTTCCTTCTTAATACTCTTTTAATTATAGTGAGCATGTAGTTGTTGTTGGTGTTGCATGATTGTTTGTTGGGTGTTGAGTTGATGTTACACCCTTAGCTTTGTAAGAGTAGCCTCATTCGAGGACGAATGTTCCCAAGGGGGAGATATTGTAACATCCGACAATTTGAAATAGCTTTGAAGAGCCTTAGGATTGGAAATTTTCATTTTTGGAAAGAATTTTAAAGTTTTGGAAATTTGGCTAAGTATGGAAAAGGTAAGTTTTTGGCCAACTTTGATCAGTCGTAACTTCTAGCTCATGATGAGTTAGAAGTATTTCCAGTTATTGTTGCATAGCCCTCGGAACGATCTTACCGACGCCGCCGAGTTTGCTCAATTCCG
>NW_026036000.1:0-205 GCF_019186545.1 Solanum stenotomum
CACTCGTCGGCCTATCTGCAAATTGTATCGTCGTAGTTGAAGTTCTCTTGAGTTAGAATGGGAACTTCTAATTATTATCTAAGCCTAATTTTTGGGAGTGGTAGAAGTGACCCACTATTAATTCTAATGCTACTTTTCGTAACCACTAACTAAATAAATTATCAAAACTACCCCATAAATTATATAATTGTAGTTATGAATAGTC
>NW_026036001.1:0-236 GCF_019186545.1 Solanum stenotomum
TTTGACATCCCACTCATACGAGATACATACTTTCATTAAGAGTTCAAGACTCATCCTCCAGAAATCATTATAGGATAAATGCACTCACATCATATGGAATGAATATAGTTAGGAATAGTGTATTTCACAACAAGTCATCATATGATTCGTTCTTTCCATTGAACCTCGTTATAAGATCTCTAGTCCCCAGGTTGAGTTTCCTCAAATATGACTCGGAATTTTTTAGTTTCAATTTC
>NW_026036002.1:0-1615 GCF_019186545.1 Solanum stenotomum
TTCAGAGACAAACTTCTTGACATCAGATTGCATGCCAACCCAATAAAAATTTGAAGACAGTCGGTGAAATGTGCGAGCGATGCCCGCATGACCTCCAATTTTGGAAGCATGAAATTCTTCCAATAGCATTAGACGCAAAGATGCATCATTGGGAATAACCAGGCGATTCTTGAATAAAAGGAGACCTTCCTGGAAGGAGAATGAGGACATAAAATCTGGAGCATTCAACAATTTTTGTTGGAGAGCTAATAATTCCTCATTGGATTTGTTCAACGCCTTAAGCTTGTCAACCAAAGCTATTTCAGTGATGGCCAAAGATAACGCAAAATAGGCAGGAACGCGAGATAAAGCATCGGCAGCAGAATTTAATTTGCCTGGGCGAAAGCGTATCTCGAAATCATACCCAATTAATTTGCTAAGCCAACGCTGTTGTTCAGGGGTCTGGATAACCTGATTTGTGAGGGCTTTCAAAGGTTGCTGATCAGTTAAAATGGTAAAACGACGGCCCAATAAGTATTGACGCCACTTTTGAACAGCCTGCGTTATGGCAAACATTTCACGATTGTAAGTAGAAGCAGCTTGCATCCTTGAAGATAATTTTTGGCTGAAGAATGCGATTGGGTGACTGTCTTGGCAAATAACCGCACCAATGCCAGTACCTGATGCATCTGTTTCTACCACAAAATCCTTGGAAAAATCAGGCAGGAATAAAACAGGGACAGAGCCAAGAGCCTCTTTCAATTTGGCAAAAGCAACAGAAGCCTTATCAGACCATACAAATGAGTCCTTTTTCAGAAGATCAGTGAGGGGTGAAGCTAACTGGGCATATCCTTTGACAAAACGACGATAGTACCCCGTTAAACCCAGAAAGGCACGGACATCCTTTACAGATGAAGGCAAAGGCCAAGAAACGATAGCAGTGATCTTCTCAGGGTCAACTTGTAAGCCTTTTTCAGAGAGAATATGACCCAAGTAAGAAATGGAAGACTGCCCAAATTGGCATTTTGATTACTTCACCACCAAAGAATTTTGTCGGAGAAGATCAAAGACTGATCTAAGGTGTCGTAAGTGATCCTGCCAAGACGTGCTATAAACTAGGATGTCATCGAAGAAAACAAGGACAAATTGGCGTAGAAATGGCTTAAAAATGGAATTCATGGTTGATTGAAAAGTAGATGGAGCATTCGAAAGACCAAATGGCATCACAGTAAATTCATAATGGCCTTCATGAGTTCGAAATGCGGTCTTTTCGATATCTGGGGGATGGAGGCGAATTTGATGGTATCCGGCTAATAAGTCCAACTTAGAGAATACACAAGCGTTGTGCAATTCATCAAAAAGTTCATCGACGGTTGGGATTGGAAATCTATCCTTAACAGTGATAGCATTAAGTGCCCTGTAATCCACACAAAAGCGCCAAGTACCATCCTTCTTACGCACTAACAACACTGGTGAAGAATATGAACTCGAGCTGGGACGAATAACTCCCGACTTGAGCATCTCAGAAACAAGCCTTTCAATTTCAGCTTTTTGGAAGTGGGGGTAACGATATGGCCAGACATTTACAGGATTGGCTCCTGGCAAGAAGGGAATGCGATGATCTTGTGGTCGTTGA
>NW_026036003.1:0-214 GCF_019186545.1 Solanum stenotomum
ACTATTCAAGAAATCATGACTAAACCTCATATTCTTATCTTAGTTCATTTCTTAACTTTTGGGAGACATTGCCATAACCGACATAGACCATGTGAGCTACATGGAATCCGGTGTTCTACTTCCACACCGAAAAAAGAGGGTACTACTTGCCAAAGTAGGACCTACAAACATAATAGCTATGCAGTTGATCCACTAAGATATGACATATGGGGGT
>NW_026036004.1:0-301 GCF_019186545.1 Solanum stenotomum
AGCGTATATTATTTAGCGTTTAGGATTTTTTAAGGTTTGGTTTTTTTATGGGTTTTTAGGATTTAAGGTTTTGGGCTTAAGATTTTCTAGTGTTCTATTAGGTTTAGAGTAATAATTAGGTTTACGGTTTTAAGGTGTTTAGGATTTCTATGGTTTTTTAACGATTAAGGGGTTCTTAGATCTTAGGGGATTTATAGGGATTTTAGGTTTTTGGGTTTTTAAAATTTTAGGGTTTTAAAAGTCTTTTAGGGTTATTTTTATTTCTTAAAGTTACGGGTTTCTTAGGGTTTAGCCTTATGTT
>NW_026036005.1:0-367 GCF_019186545.1 Solanum stenotomum
TATCGACACAGACCAGTTCTAACTACCTTCTGAGAAAAACAACTCAAAAGCAAATCTGTTAGTATTAGCTCTGGATAAATAATGCAAGATATCACATAGAAAACAGATAAACACATAGAAGTTGCTTTGTCTGAGAACATGTCAACCCACGAATAATGGGGACTGACTTTGAACAAGCAGGAATTTGCTCATTTTTTTTTTTTTTATGCTGAGGTTGGTGACTCAGAAAGGTTAAATTGCGTTGAGCTAAGATCTTTTTGCTGCATCTTCTGGCATCTGTTGATCTGAACTTAATGTTTCCTTGTACAATGAAGGGAAAAGAAAATTTTAAAAGATAGAGGCCGGGCCTTGAAAGGCTGCCTACGTA
>NW_026036006.1:0-738 GCF_019186545.1 Solanum stenotomum
TAGATAACTAAAAAAGCAATCCAGCGCATAAAACATTTCATGAACGGTCACACCCTATAGATAGTCTAAACTCTACTAGATAACTATTTGAAGATTTTTCCACAATTTGATTGGCAATTTTTTCTTTCTTTTAAGTGAGTTCCAACATTTCCAAAAAAAATTTCATCTTTTTTCCGATTTTTAAGAGATGACAAACAATGTGTATAACACAAATAAACAGCTTGTAAGATCAGATTCGACTCACTTGTACCTAGTGCCATCTGTTTCTAGCAAATTTATTCGAACGTAATTCTTCTAAAACTTATTATTTCAATCAACTGCCTCTTACTAGGTGATACTAAAAGATGAGTTGGACCTTTTCTTTTATTTGTTTATCTCGATTCTGTTTGAATTCGTTGTAAGACTCATAATGATCAACTTTACAAAGATCTCATTTAGTTTCAGAAGCTCATAGCATTGAAGCCCAATTTTAAGTGCCTAATTGATCTGTGGTTAAATTTGATACTTTCAGGTGATATGAATCGAGCTAGCCAGGATGGAGATGGAAGAAAATATTTGTTATAATGAATGTTTATTTCCTAGTTCTGTATGAGTTGAACCACTCCTATTTTATCTAAGACTTTGAGCAATAACTTAGCTTCCTTTTGCATTACATATATTCTTGTAGCAAACTTTTGGACTAAATATGTATGTCATATATTCTCCACCATGGAGGCCACTCCCACCTTGTTCCTAATT
>NW_026036007.1:0-216 GCF_019186545.1 Solanum stenotomum
AAAAAAATGCGGATTCAAAAAAAAAGTCGCCTGAAACGGACTCCCGAGGCCCGAGTTATGGCCGTTTGAAGTTTCCTAAATTCAAAGCCACCTTCCACCTTTAAGATGCTGAATTTCAAACGGCCGTAACTTTCGGCTCGAACGTCCGTTTGACGCAATCTTTTTTTGGAAACCTCGTATTTTTTCCAGATCTATATGAGGAACCCATCGCCATTG
>NW_026036008.1:0-227 GCF_019186545.1 Solanum stenotomum
GCACTTTCCAGAGTGGTAGGAATATTATAGTTAGTGCGACAATAGAAAGTAAGAGATAATGGGATACCAAGTCTGGCGATCTTGGCATCTCTAGGAAGTCTGTTAATAATTGATCTTCATATTAAGAATGACATTTTGAAGGGGATGTCTTTATGCCATATTTTGTTAAAAGTTGTGGGGACCACACAAGTTTATCTTGTTTTTCATTATTCAGATTCATCCCCAAG
>NW_026036009.1:0-792 GCF_019186545.1 Solanum stenotomum
TCCCAGGTAGCCTCCTCAACTGGACGATATCTCCAATAGACCATAACCACAAGAATGGCTCTGGAACGCAACCGTCTGACATCTCTGGCCAAAATAACAATTGGCTCCTCAATGTATCTCAAACTGTCATCCAAGTCAACTGCATCATACTGAATCACATGGGACTCATCTGGAACATACCGGCGCAACATTGAAACATGAAAAACTGGGTGAGTAGCTGAAAAGGCCGGGGGCAAAGCTAACTCATATGCGACCTCCCCAACTGTCCTCAATATCTCAAAAGAACCTATATACCTGGGGCTAAGCTTGCCCCGCCTCCCAAACTCGATCTCGAAGTGCCACTAAGTCCTCATCCTCAAACTGACGGCTGCAAATCCGATCCAGCAGAGATGACTGAGCATCCACACAAGCTAGTACACACCGGGAATCAGAGATATCGAGGTATGGCCTGAACACACGTGTCATCAAGTCCATGAAGGCGGCAGGGGCGTTAGTCAACCCAAACGACATCACCAAGAACTCATAATGGCCATAACGAGTCCTAAATGCGGTCTTAGGGACGTCCGCTGCCCTAATCCTCAACTGGTGGTAGCCGGATCTTAAATCAATCTTAGAAAATACCACGGCACCCTGAAGCTGATCAAACAAATCATCAATACGAGGCATGGGGTAACGGTTCTTCACCGTCACCTTGTTCAGCTGCCTGTAGTCAATACACAATCGCATAGTACCGTCCTTCTTCTTCACGAAGAGGACTGGGGCAACCCAAGGTGATACACTAGGTCTGATAAA
>NW_026036010.1:0-202 GCF_019186545.1 Solanum stenotomum
AGCAAGTAAACCGCCCATTTAACCGATTTTCGTGTGCTATAGTCCATAGATTTTTTGATGATCTAGAATTTCGACCTTATTTTTGCAAATATTTTACGTGGACATCCGATAAGACCTTACCTATGGAGCCAGTTGGCCCTCATCGGTAAAATGGCCCATTTTCAAGGTCAAACAACCCCTAGAGCTGGTAAACCGCCCATTT
>NW_026036011.1:0-1056 GCF_019186545.1 Solanum stenotomum
ACTGAAATATTAATAAAAGTATGTTTTAAAGAAGGAATAGTACACCCATAGAAATATACTTAGTGGATGATAGAATTATACAACCCATAGAAAAAAGTATAATAAATGCAGTAAGAGGTAACCTCATATACCAAAAATTTAAGTTTATAATAAGTGCTAACTACTCAGTAGCAATAAATGACAGAAATATAGATAAATCACTAGTATTATACTGGCGAATGTCAGGGATAGAACTAGCCCCAGGAAGTAAAATATTTACAGCTAGATGTAAAAACTTATATGTTCTAACAACAAAACATAAAATAACAGCAAAAAATAAAATAGATAAAATAAAAATAGAAGATCCCTTTGAAAGAATAGTTACATTCTTAGATAAAAACGATTATAGTTATAATGAAATTGATATAGAAGAAGATTTAGAAATAGTAAAAGAAAGACTAAGCACATCGAAAAGAATAAACAATGAGATACCCCAAATATCACCAAAAATGAGTACCTCAAGGAGAATAGATAAAACCCCAAAAAAATCAATGGAAGAAGATATAAAACCACATCATTACTACATAACGGGAATAATGAAACAACGAAAATATTTAATATTAATAGATACAGGACGAGAAGAAAACTATATTACAAGAGAATTAGTGACGGAAGATGAAATAATAACTATTGAACAATCATGCCCCGAACTATCAAAAGCATTAATGTATACCGAAGAAACAACAGAAAAGGAAATAATCATTGGAGGAGTACCAATAGTGATAATATTTAAAATATATCAAGGAAATGAAAATATCATTTTAGGAATAAAATGACTAGAACAAGTAAAACCATATAATCTAGAAGACAAACAGTTAATAATAAATTATGAAAATAAGAGGGTAATAATAAAAAGGACTTTAGTATGATAAAAATATGAAAATATATATACTTGCAAAGATAATAATAGAAGGATATTACAACCGATATTATACACCAATGATAGATACGGGAGCAGAAGCTAATATATGTAAATATAATTATTTACTAGGAGATAAGTGGGAAAAATTAAAAACA
>NW_026036012.1:0-840 GCF_019186545.1 Solanum stenotomum
ATGGTCAGCAAATAGGAATAATCCGGTTAGAGCTAATGCAACCTTGCAACTTAGGCAAGACGGAGGCTTGTTCTTGATAGACTCAGATGGCACTTTGATTTGGAGTACAAGCACAAGCGGAAAGGTTGTTGCCGGATTCAACTTGACAGTAATGGGAAATCTTGTCCTCTTTGACAAAAGTAACCAGACCATTTGGCAGTCTTTTGATCATCCAACAGACACTTTGGTTCCTGGACAAATGATAAATGAGGGACAAAAGCTGAGATCCAGTGTATCAGCAACAAATCGGAGTGAAGGTTTGTTCACATTTGAAGTTCAACAATTTGGCTTTTTAGCCTACATTGAGTCAAATCCACGTCAACTCTATGTCTCAAGTCTTCACAGGGATAGAGCTTTCCAGTTTCCTGGACTAACCTTCCATATTTCCGAAGGGATGTTAATCGTAAATTTTACATTTTCAAATGCTAGATTCGTGAGGTTTAGGGATGATGGGCATTTAAGGATGTATCACTGGAGAGGATCTTGGTCAGAGGAGGTTGATCTATTGAAATACTACATTGGTGATTGTGGGTATCCAACCGTGTGTGGAAATTACTCTGTTTGTGGAACTAGGCAGTGTACTTGTCCTCAAGCTGCAGTTGGTCAGACTAACTTTCTCCAGCAAATCAATTACAGGCAGCCAAACCAGGGGTGTGTCCTTATCACACCTATCTCTTGTGAACATTCCCAATATCATATTCTTATGGAGCTTAAGGACATAGCTTATATTCCCCTTTATTTGCAGTACGGTACCAACAAAACAGATTTGGAAAATTGCAAAAGGTCTTGCTTAAGCAACTG
>NW_026036013.1:0-559 GCF_019186545.1 Solanum stenotomum
CCTTTGAGTTAGCTACCTAACGCACTTTATTTCATCTCATTCGGAGTTCGGACGAAGAAGTTATGCCCATTTTCGTAAAATCTGTTCGGCAGGAAAAGACAATTTCCAGTAGGCGTGGTTACTGTTCACCCGCCTCATTTTTTTTTCTAAGTGTTGGACCATTCTTCCAAAGGACATATATTATTTCCTAGATACCATTAATTCAATTCCCATCCCTAAAACATTTCCCTCTATACAATCCTCCATTAAGAAGAAGAAGTGGGAGCTAGGACATTGGATTCAAGGCTTTCTTCATCAAATTTCGTGGGAGATCATAGCAAAGGTATGGGGATCCTTATCCTTGATTATTCTTTCTTTCAAAGAACCCAATCAAAAGGTTTTCAAGGTTTTACAAATACACACAAAAACCTATTTCGATTCTAGCATGGGTTCTTGCATAAAAAGGTTTTAAATGATGATTTATATGGTTATTAATGATTATTAATGGTTTTTAGAAAGAAATCCCCATGAACCCATGTCTTCTCAAATTCTTAAATTTGGCCTAAAGTGGGTGTATTGA
>NW_026036014.1:0-1362 GCF_019186545.1 Solanum stenotomum
TATAGTATGAAGTATGATGATGATATATAATAAGTTGGTAGTCCAAGGGAACCACGATTTATATAGTATGATAGGAGCTCTTTTAAGGAAGAAAATGACGGGAATACCCTTGGTAGTCCAAGGGAACCACCACTTATATAGTATGAAATGACGGGCATACCCTTGGTAGTCCAAGGGAACCACCACTTATATATATATTGTATGAAGTATGATGATGATATATAGTAAGTTGGTAGTCCAAGGGAACCACGACTTATATAGTATGATAGGAGCTCTTTTAAGGAAGGAAATAACGGAAATACCCTTGGTAGTCCAAGGGAACCACCACTTATATAGTATGATGAAAAAAAAAATATATATATATATATAGTATGAAGTATGATGATGATATATAGTAAGTTGGTCGTCCAAGGGAACGACCACTTATATAGTATTATTATATATAGTATGAAGTATGATGATGATATATAGTAAGTTGGTAGTCCAAGGGAACCACGATTTATATAGTATGATAGGAGCTCTTTTAAGGAAGTAAATGACGAAAATACCCTTGGTAGTCCAAGGGAACCACCACTTATATAGTATGAAGAAAATATATATATATATATATATATATAGTATGAAGTATGATGATGATATATAGTAAGTTGGTTGTCCAAGTGAACGACCACTTATATAGTATTATTATATATAGTATGAAGTATGATGATGATATATAGTAAGTTGGTAGTCCAAGGGAACCACGATTTATATAGTATGATAGGAGCTCTTTAAAGGAAGGAAATGACGGGAATACCCTTGGTAGTCCAAGGGAACCACCACTTATATAGTATGAAATGACGGGAATACCCTTGGTAGTCCAAGGGAACCACCACTTATATAGTATGATAATGATGATGAAAAAAGTGTTAAAAGAAAGAAATATTAATTAGCCCTACGTGGCCATTTTTGATTGGTTTGGTAGCATTTGAGTGCAAAAAAAGTGCTAAAAGAAAGAAATACTAATTAGCCATATGTGGCGATTTTTGATAGGTTTGGTAGTATTGGTAGGATCTCTTTTAAGAAAGAAAATGACGGGAATACCCTTGGTAGTCCAAGGGAACCACCACTTATGATGATGATGATATGATGATATGATGAAAATAATATAAAATATATAAAGAAATATTAATTAGCCCTACGTGGCCATTTTTGATAGGTTTGATAGTATTGGTAGGAGCTCTTTTAAAGAAGGAAATGACGGGAATACCCTTGGTAGTCCAAGGGAACCACCACTTATATAGTATGAATGATGATTATTATATATGATGATGAAGAAAGAAATATTAATTAACCGTACGTGGTCATTTTTGATAGGTTTGG
>NW_026036015.1:0-270 GCF_019186545.1 Solanum stenotomum
TTTAGGGATTTTTTTATTTCTTAAAGTTGAGGGTTTCTTAGGGTTTAGCCATAAGGTTTAGGCGAAAGGGTTTAGGGTTTCTTTGGGTATAAGGTCCAAGTATTTATTTAAGCGTTTATAAGGTTTAGGGTTTAAGTTTTTGTTGAATTTTTTAGGTTTAGGATTTTAAAAGGGGTTGTCAAGATTGTTATGATTTTTTACTGTTTAGGGGTTCTTACGGCTTAGGGTTTCTTTGGGTTTAGGCTTATGATTTTAAATTTAGAGTTTTTA
>NW_026036016.1:0-980 GCF_019186545.1 Solanum stenotomum
GACTTGTTGACAACTATGACAACCGGAAACGAATTTGGCAATGTCCTTCTTCATGCCTCCCCACCAATACACATCCCTCAAATCTCTATACATTTTGGTGGAACCGGGGTGAATGGAGTAGGAAGAATTATGAGCCTCCTCAAGAATTTTCTCCCTCAAACTATCAACACAAGGCACACACAACCTACCTTGGTACCTAAGGGCACCATCTCCCCCTTGGGAGAAAACTTCCACTTTGCCCTCTTTCACCAAGGCCTTCAATTCTAACAAGGAAGAGTCAAGATCTTGTTGTGCTATCACCTCATCAACCAAGGAAGACCTAGCACCATCAACAACGACCACACCACCATTACCAACCTCTTCCAACCTAACCCCCAACCTAGCCAACCGATGCACCTCCCTAGCCATTTCCCTATCACCAATATCAACATGAGCTAGGCTACCCATAGACACCCTACTCAAAGCATCCGCCACCACATTAGCTTTACCGGGATAATAATGCACACTCATATCATAATCTTTAAGAAATTCTAGCCACCTTCTTTGTCTCAAGTTGAGAGCTTTTTGGGTGAAGACATATTGGAGGCTCTTATGATCGGTGAACACATAACCATGTACCCCATACAAGTAATGACGCCAAATCTTTAAAGCAAACACCACCGCGGCTAATTCAAGATCATGCGTAGGATAGTTCTTTTCATGCACTTTGAGTTGTCTAGAAGCATAGGCTATCACCTTACCATTTTGCATTAGGACACAACCTAAGCCAACTTTAGAAGCATCACAATACACAACGAATCCCTCAAGCCCATCTGGTAGTGACAATATAGGAGCGGACACAAGTTTATCTTTCAAGGTTTGAAAACTCCTTTCACACTCGTCGGTCCACTCAAACTTAGCCTTCTTTTGTGTCAACTTAGTCATGGAAGAAGCAATAGAGGAAAACCCATTGACAAATCTCCGGTAGTAACCCGCTAAGC
>NW_026036018.1:0-1147 GCF_019186545.1 Solanum stenotomum
TAGGATTCCATATGGTTTGGGGTTTAAGCTTTAGCCCTATGATTTAGAGTTTCTTAGCGTATATTATTTAGCGTTTAGGATTTCTTAGGGTTTGGTTTTTTTAAGGGTTTTTAGGATTTAGGGTTTTGGGCTTAAGATTTTCTAGTGTTCTATTAGGTTTAGAGTAATATTTAGGTTTAGGCTTTTAAGGTGTTTAGGATTTCTAAGGTTTTTTAACGATTAAGGGTTTCTTAGAATTTAGGGGATTTATAGGGTTTTTAGGATTTTTGGTTTTTAAAAGTTTAGGGTTTTAAAAGTCTTTTAGGGTTTTTTTTATTTCTTAAAGTTTAGGGTTTCTTAAGATTTAGCCTTACGGTTTAGGCGGAAGGGTTTAGGGTTTCTTTGGGTATAAGGTCTAAGTATTTATTTAAGGGTTTATAAGGTTTAGGGCTTAAGTTTTTGTTGAATTTTTTAGGTTTAGTATTTTAAAAGGGGTTGTCAAGATTGTTATGATTTTTTACTGTTTAGGGGTTCTTACGGCTTAGGGTTTGTTTGGGTTTAGTGCTTATGATTTTAAATTTAGAGTTTTTAGGGATTAGGGATTTTAAGGGTGTTTTTAGGTTTTGTGTTTTTAAAGGTGTTTTTAGGCTTCAGGGTATGTTGGTGTTTCGTAAGTCCTGGTGTTTCCCTAAGGTTTAAGGTTTAGGGTTTATTAGGGATTTCAGATTTCTTAGGTTTAGGATTTTAAAGTTGTTGATCTAATATGCTTATGATATGCCAACTCAAGGTTAGCTTGGGGTCACTCGTGATCCTAAGTCTCGTGTTACGTCAAGTGGGTAACCTCGGGGAGTGACAAAAACAATGTATGAATAAATAGCCTTTTAAAGAATAGAGATGGTGGGACATGCCCCCAACTAACTCTAGCAAAACTTAAACTAAAATGAAAGACTGAATATAAAACATATAAATCGTCCTAGAAAAACGAGGACTCACCACCGATATTGCTGAATACGGATGGGGAACCAATCTCCGCGTGATTTGAATGCTAAGGACCTGAACCTACATTAAGAGAAGATGTAGCGTAGACTATGTATCAGTAGTTGAAAGATTTTGAGCTTGCATGACATGATAAAGCTGAAAAAATATATATAACTTAATAGAGAATATA
>NW_026036019.1:0-1290 GCF_019186545.1 Solanum stenotomum
ATGATTTATTTAACTCCTATCATCATCATTATTATTATTAATTTGTTTTACTTCTTTTCTTAATCTTCATTTCATCATTAATGTAATTTATATCATTTTCTTAGATATATATATATATTTGTGACATTTCTTAGAAGTTAGGATTACTATTTATTTAATTTTTAAAATTTTTGAATTCTTTTGTCATACTAAATACAACATGTTTTATTATATTTACATTTAATATATTAATCAATATGTTGTACGAATGAAAAGAAAATTATCATTTCACAAAAACAAAGGTTAAAAATATAATTTATTATGATTAAGGAAAGATAAAATTATTATTCCAATATCCATAGCCATATATAATACATTAAAAATTAATTGAAAAGCTGTAAATGGAAAAGGAATCACCATTTAAGGAATCATTATTTTTAAATTTTTGGATCATTTCTTCTTGTAAAAGTTTCTATCCATACGTAACAATAAAGTTAAAATAGAAAATGTAGTGACATCATTCTTACTAATAGATAGTTATTTATTTTTATTAATTTTTTTTTGACAATTTTGGTTATATTTTTCTTTAAAAAAATTATTGCCTCGATTTTTTTTTTTAACATTTATTTTTAATTTTAAAAGATTGGAAATTTTATGTTAAAAATTTTAATAACAGAAAAAATGATTTATTTAACTTTTATCATCATCAATACTACTAATTTTTTTGACGTTTTTTCTTGATCTTCATCTCATCATTAATGTTATTTATATAATTTTGTTTAATAACTTATTTTTTCTTTTTTAACTCTTTTATATAATAAAGTTGGATATGTAAATGATGATATGACATTTCTTAGAAGTTAAGATTACTATTTATCTAATTTCTCCAATTTTTGAGTTCTTTTGTCATACTAAATACAATATGTTTTATTATAATTACATTCAATATAGTAAACAACATGTTCTAGGAATTAAAACAAAATTATCATTTCAGAAAAATAAATGTTAAATTATCATTTTATTATGATTAAGGATAAATAAAGATATTATTTCAATATCCCATAACCACATTCAATACATTAGAAATTAATTGGATATAACTGTAAATGGAAAGTGAATCACGATTTAAGGAAAATAAATGTTTGCAATACCATAATAATTAAGGAGAGAGTAAGATATTATTTTAATATCCTAATTCGGAACTTTTAATCTACTACTCAATTAAAAATAAAATGCATTTAATAACATGAAAAAGTTATTAGTTTAATATTTTTTCTCATTATACTAATTCAATTCAATCAAACTTAATTT
>NW_026036020.1:0-10587 GCF_019186545.1 Solanum stenotomum
GTCTTTTCAATGTCTTTTCAATAAAGCAAAAGAGGACTTTTCAAGTTCTCAACTCTTCAAGTTCCCAACTTTTTCCAAGTTCCTCTTTCATCTTCTCTCAATTTCCCATTAACTCTTGCTACATACCCAACAAATGTGAAATGTGGGGCCTTAAACCAATTACATAGACTTAAATTTTAATTGAAAATTCTTGTGCCAAACATTTAAGGAAAACTCAAGAAGCTATTCCATGTTTTGATGGTCACTATGACCATTGGGGTATAGTGATGGAAAAAAATTCAAGGTCAAATGAGTATTGGTCAATTATCGAGGACGGCATTGGTGCTCTGGCAGAAGGCAAGACCTTGACAAATGCTCAAAAGGCATAGTTCGAAGCAAGAAGGCTGAAAGATTTGAGGGAAAAATATTATCTTTTTCAGGCAATTGAATGTCCCATCTTAGAAAGTATTCTTTGCAAAGAAACTTCTAAATATATCTAGGACTCCATGAAAAAGAAACATCAAGGCACTGCCAAAGTGAAACTCGCACAACTTTAAGCCTTAAGAAGAAGGCTTGTAAATTATATTAATTAATTAAATTTTAACAAATAGTTGAGCGCCAATCATTTATTTGGGTTTTAAAAGTTTTGAATGGTAAATGAAGAGTTGCGACTTTTATGAAGAGTTGTGACTTTTATGAAAAGTTGTGACTTTTATAAAGAGTTGTGACTTTTATGAAAAGTTGCGACGTTTATGATAAGTTATGGCTTTTATGAAAAGTTGCGACTTTTATGAAAAGTTGTGACTTTTATGAAAGGTTGTGACCTTTCCAAAAGATTGTGACTTTTCCAAAGGTTTGTAACCTTTCTGGTAAGGCACAATAAGAACATTTTCACACTACCCTTCGTTTTCTATAAATTGAGGGATTTCCTCTCATTTTAGTGGAACTAATTTTTCTGGACTTCTTCTTCTACTACTAATAAATCTAGTATTCTAAGTGTACTTTACTGCCGTTGAGTGGTTCGCTGACATCGTGGTTTAGGCACCGATACACCAGTGAGTAAGATTGTTCTATCCTGGGAGGATGTATTCCATTAACCTGGGGTACTTTAGGGGAATAATTTCCTTAAGGGGACACTATGCATTCAGTGGGCTCGATTTTCTTCCTTAAGAAAAATATTTTGTATATTTTTTCTAATCTGTTTCTGAGTTTTTTTTCTCTACTGGTTTTAATTTTCTAGTTTTGAAAATTATCTTTAAACTTTGTTGTTTCTTATCAAGTTCTTCATAGTTTTTGTTCTAAGTATCTTAGAAATACAAGATGAACAACAATCTTAAGGAAATTATTTTACTGTTGGTATTTCTTCTATTCTACTGATTGAGAGAAACAAATCATGGAAGTTGAAGATTAATGCATTACTTTTCCAGAAGTCGGCGCATTGTTTAGCAAGGTCGAAGTGAGAATGTACTAGAAGAATTGGTAGTATTTCGGTTAAATATTACACCAGGTAACCTTCTTATTATTTATCTAAGGAGGAAAATAATTTTTAAAAGGTAACACTTCTGATATTTATCATGTATGTCTTTGGAAAAAGATCTACCAACCATATGATTTTTGAATGAATTTTTCTTCGCAAAAAGTGTTGCTTTTAATATTCTATAGTTTGCAGAATGAGAGATGCACATTTTTGTTTGATAAAATAGTATGTCAAAATGTTATAGTTGGAAGGCTATTTGAAAAGAAAAGCATATCTATGTGATAATCTAAGAATATGTTTAATTCTGTTTGGAGACTAAAAGAAAAAACTTTTGTAGTTTTGTACTTCATGTGAAATTGGATTGTGTCTGATTTTTGTAGACTAAAAACTTTTGTAGTTTTCTACTCTAGATAAATTAGACTATGCAATTGATTTGAAGAATATGAAAACTTCACATAATAAGTCAGTGTTGTACTTTTGACTTTCTATAAACTTCACTGTTATATAGAAACAAATTGTACAAAATTTTTTTTCTTTATTGTTAGTATTCTAAATACTACCTGGTATGTGTATTTGTGATAGAGGAAAAATAACAGTGACTTAGAGTTTGTGATTTTGTGTCTCTATGGAATGAACTTTGACATTGTGTAAAGATTGTCAAAGAGAATTGAAGCACTATAATTCTTTTGTAGAATAATATTTTCAAAAGAGGTTTCATGTTGCCAATGACACTTTGATAGCATGAGAAAAAAAATGTGGAAAAACTATTTTTAGATACTTGAAAAAAAAATTGAGATCATATTTAAAATGTGGGGGTTCTATGCTTATGGCAAAGATAAAATTAGACTTAGTGTCTAATGTAAATTTGGAGTACAAGATTTGAAATTCTATGATACTTTTGTATTATGTTAGACCCACAAAATTCTTAGAGTATATTTGATATTGTGGTCGTTGAGTTTCCCTTTTACTAGTATATGGTATGACTAGTATGAAACTACCCAATTATATGTATACTTGTTCAAAATGATTGAGTTTTTTTATGAAAAAGCGTCACTTAAAATATTGTGATTTTTCATGAAAAGATATGTCTATTAAATATAACTATTTGTATAGACATGAATATTGGTGAATAGTCATTTGTCATGTTTTGTAAAAGAAGCATTTGTAATATATTGCCTTTATTGGACCCAATGAAACTTTGTTCATGGGTAGTTCTATAACAATCAAATTGAAAGTTATGGAAAGGTCCTTCTGAAAAGGACATTTGACAAGGTGATGACTCTAAACAATGTTTGTATCACACAAAATTGTAAGAAATAGGAACAAAATATTT
This sequence comes from Solanum stenotomum, assembly GCF_019186545.1. Taxonomy (NCBI): domain Eukaryota; kingdom Viridiplantae; phylum Streptophyta; class Magnoliopsida; order Solanales; family Solanaceae; genus Solanum; species Solanum stenotomum. Next base: position 2,790 of record NW_026036020.1, read on the forward strand.
GTGAGAAAAAATTACCTCGCGGAGAGCTTTTCAAACTCAATATTTTTATTTGTTCTTACTTTCTTGAGTCAAACTATTTGTGACATGAACACTTAGGGCATGTCAATTACAAAACCTTGTAAGAAAAACTGATCAACTTAGAAGTTTTGTCTAACTTTGAGTGCAATAAATAAAAATGTCAAGTTTGTGTGCAATCTAAGTATGTTGAGCATTCTTATAAAGTTGTTGAAAGGAATTATAATCCCCCTAGAGTTGATTTAATCTGACATTTGTGATATGAAGTCAACACTGTCTCGGGGTGGAAAAAAGCATCTCATAACTTTCATTGACAATTGCATTAGAAACGACTATGTCTATTTGCTGAATGGTAAGGATGAAGCAATAGAAATGTCCAGACAATATAATATTGAAGTTGAAAATCAGTTGGGAAAAAGATAAGAAGTGATAGGGATGGAGAATATAAATCTCCTTTTGCAGAAATATGTTTGGAAAATGGATTTATCCATTAAACTAGTGTCTTATTCACCTAAATCTAATGGAATTGCAGAATGAAAAAAAAAATATCCGAACTTTGAAGAAAATGATGGTTGCATTATGTAACATCTCGCTAATTGAAAGAACTAGAAAGAGTTAGAATTGGAAATAGTCATTTTAGGAAGGAATGAAAAAAATTTGGAAATTTGCTAAGTTAAGTTAAGTTTGGGTTTTTGGTCAACTTCAAATGACCATAACTTTTAGCTCAGGATGAGTTAGGTATGCTTCCAGATACCGTAGGAAAGATCCTGTAATTATCTTTCCAACGCCGCCGAGTTTGCATGATTCCGAGTTCTTATGAATGAGATATGCCCATTGGAAGTTGGGATGTTCAATTAAGGAAAGTCTAATTCGGGTTTTAGAAGGGCATTATGGTCTTTTCCATGCCCCGTGACTTAATTTCATTTTTTGGTAAATAATTGGGGTCTAAACTGATAGGATTCAGTTTATGCTTCTACAATATTGTGTTAGGGTTTTAGAGAAGAGAAAAGAAGAAGAGAAGGGAGGAGAAGAAGCAAGAATCATCAAATTCTCGAAGCTAAGATCATGGATTTCGTCAAGGGGTGATCCCTATGAGGTATGTGCATTCACACAGCATTGGGTTCATTCACCCACCCGCCAAACATGTTTAATTCAGCATGAAGTCGTCCTAAAAGTTCAAAGTTTGAATGTTCTTGATGTGTGTTCTTGAATTTACTTTCGTTCTTGAATTTGGGATGAGATTGAGGAGTTCTTGAGAGTTTAAGGTTGATTTTAGAGTTGTGTTTGATTAGATTCTTGTGTACATACATTCGGTATCTGAATCGAAAGGGAATTTGAGAAAAAGAACTGAGTTTAGGCGAATTGGGGTCAGAAAACGAAGAAGGAAAAAGTCGGCAGAATCTGGGTACCAGGTCTCCACGTCGCGGACCTGTTCCTCAGAATGGGAAAAAGTTCTCCTCGCATCGCAGAGCGGTCACGTACCGTTCTGCCTCAAAATTATTTTGCTAACAAATAATTAAATGCATCTCCGTGTCGCGAACTTGCTTCCAGACAATGATTTCTTGATCTTTTCTCATGTTTAACTATCTAAAAACACTCCTAAACATCATGAGATCTTTCCTATCATAAATCACAATCCTTGAATCCATAATTCAATTCAAGGAAAGTTAAGAGTCAAGTCAACAGAAGTTCTTAGAGACTTCCAAAAGTCTTTTACAAATGTTTTAACTTTGTTTTAAGACCTGAGTTTTATGTTGAGTAAAGAGTAAAGGTTGAAATTTATTTCTTCAAAGAGTATATGGGGACTATGTATTTCCAAAGAGTTTTAAAATGTTTTCACTTTTAAGCAAGAAAGGAAACTTTGATTTCTAAAAGAGCCCTTGAGCTAGTTTTTTAGTAAAGAGTAAATGTTTTCACATTTAAACAAGAAAGGAAACTGAGATTTCCAAAAGAACCTTTGAGCTAGTTTTAAGTAACGAGTAAATGCTTTCACAATTAAGCAAGAGAGGGAACGCCGATTTTCAAGAGAGCCTTCGGGCTAGTTTTTGAGTAATTATCTCAAACCACATAGTTGTGTTTTTAAACATAAGAGCTAGTATCATATTTTGGGAGTAGTATTGAGCACTGATATGGGGGAGAGTTCAGACATCATCCAGCCCCCATAAACCATGTAGCCACCATGGGTAGAAAAGGGGTCATACTTTTTAGATGATTCCTTAGTACTTTTTAGCATAGACTAGTGGATTCACTTAGTTGTCAGGTTCTATGCCCTTGGCAAAGTATAGGACGGCCCTGGCAACGTGAGACAAAACATTGTATCATCACAATAGCTCTTAAGTGATGGTTGTCGATTAGAGAAACTCCCATAGCAGTATTTTGTATTCTTATATACACAAGTTGATTGTATTTTTATATACATTCAGATTTTATATTGTATCTTTGCATACATTCAGAGTTACTATTGTATTTCTAAATATACAGAGTTGTTATCCATGTTTTAAAAGCTTTTCTTTATATTGCATTTATTTTATTGCTTTATATTGAAATGAGTTAAGTTGAGTTAAGTTGAGCCTAGGTATGTTCTTTCAGTTCCTTTCAAGCTTATGTCTTGTTTTAGAATTCTCCTCGCATGCTCGTACATTCAATGTACTGATGCCAGTTGACCTGCATCTTAATTATTATGATCAAGATTTAGGTAATCTGAATCAACATCCAGCGTATCGTTGATCCAGTTGAGCTTCAGAGTTGTTGGTGAGCCTCCTTGCTTCCGGAGGATCCCCTTTTTCATTGCTTTTTCATTTTAGTTCATTAGGATGTTGGGGGTCTTGTCCTGACATTCATCTCAGTTTTAGAGGTTTCATAGATAGACATTCAGTTAGTCATTTGTCTTTACCTTGTTATTGGCTTATGTTCAGATTTGAGTTGCCACTTTGGCTAAGTTAAATGTTTATTTTTAAAACATTATGAGTTTAGTTTGATACAATTGATTTATCTTGCATTTGAGTTATTTTCTTAAACACTCAGGCCAAGGGTTTGATTTGGGCAAGCAATGGTTCTCGAGTGCCAGCCACGTCCGGGGTGTAGGCTCGGGGCGTGACACATTACTTATAAGTTCAGGTTTACCACAAAACTTGTGTGGATGAACTATCCTTACTGCAAAAGGGAACAACAAAAAGTTTTCTCTTTTCAGAAAGAAAGCAATTTTGTTTGTTAAGGACACAATCTATTTCATATGAGAAATGGAAAGGAAGGAAATCCAACTTGAAATATTTCAAAGTGTGGGGGTGTCTAGCCAAAGTCCAAGTTCCTATTCCTAAAAGGATTAAAATAGGACCTATGATTGTGGACTGTAAAATTAGACTTGAGTAGTCTAGTGATGGGTCTAAAAGACCTTGGAAAGGAAAAAAGAGAATGTACTTAATACAGAGATTCAGAGGCGTAGTAAATGTTGAAGGACATCTACTTCCTTCGAATATGGTTTTGTAACATTTCTTGTGTCTTCGATAGACTCATCCTTTTGGAAAGATGGTGTCAATAATGAGATTGATACAATCTTGAGCAACCGTATTGGAAGTTAATTGATCTTCTTCCAGAAAATAAACCTTTGGTTCGAAGCGAATCTTCAGAAGGAAAATGAAAGTTGATGGAACTGTTGACAAATATAAAGCAAGACTTTTTGTCAAAGGCTTTAGACAAAAACAAGGTCTTGATCTTGTCGATATATATTCGTCAGTAACTAGAATTACATCCATTCGGATGTTAATATTATTAGTTGTGGTATATGACCTCCAAATTCATCAAATGAATGTGAAAACAACTTTCTTAAATGGAGAATCGGAGGAAGAAATTTACATGGAACAACACGAGAGTTTTGTGGTTCCTGGTAAAGAAAAGAAAGTATGCGAACTTGTTAAGTCACTTTATGGACTAAAACAAGAACCCAAACAATGACATAAGAAATTTGACCAATCCATGTTGGCAAATGGATTTAAGAATGATGGAAGTGATAAATGTGTTTACATTAAAATCACACGGTCATTTTTTGTTTGTATATTGATGACATGTTGATCATCAGTAGGGATACTAATGAATAAATGCTACTAAACATATGCTAGAAAGCAAGTTTGATATGAAAGATCTTGGAGTTGCTGAGGCGATCTTAGGTATAAGAATCCTTAGAACTCCATAATGTTTAGCATTGTCACGGTCTCATTGCATCGAAAAGGTACTTGACTAGTTCAAATATTTGGATTTCAATATTGTCAAGACTTCAAGAAATGTGAGCTTTGTATTTCAAATGGTGAAGGCGAAAGTGACTCACAATTGGATTGTGCTAGAGTATTGGGAAGTATGATGTATATCAAGAAGTGTACGCGATCAGATATAGTATGTGCTATTAGTAAACTAAGTCGGTTCACGAGTAATCCCAATCAAACTCATTGGATGGCAATGGAAAGAGTTTTAGGGTATTTAAAACATACTCAAAACTATGTTTTGCATTATAACAATATCCAACAGTATTGAAAGGATATAGTGATGCAAATTGGATCACCGGGATCAAATGAAGTAAAATCCACGAGTGAATATGTATTTACTCTTGGTAGAGGAGCAGTCTCTTGGAAATCTTCCAAAAAGACATGTATCGCTAGCTCTACAATGATCTCTGAGCTAGGTGCTCTAGATAAGGCCGGTGAATAAGTTGAAAGACTCCGAAATTTCTTTATAGATATTGTTTTTTGGTCCAAACCTTTGGCATCAATATGCATACACTTTGATAGTCAAGATGCAATAGGTAGGGCATGGAGCATGATGTATAACAGAAAGTCTTATCATATAAGAGATAGACATAATACCGTTAGAAAATAACTACTCTATAGTGGAATTTATCACAATTGACTATGTAAATTCAAAGGATAATGTGTCGGATCCACTTACAAAAAGGCCTAACTAGAGATAAAGTTAAAAGATCATCTAAAGGAATGGGTTTACGGCTTAGGACAAGTCATCATGGCGGTAACTCTATCTAGCAGAATGGAGATCCTAAGAGCTAGATTCAAGGAGAAAAACAAAGTTGTGATTAACGGTTCGACATTGTCAATCAACTCAATCCATTCTCATGATGAATATAATGTTCAGGAACGAGGTTAAAACATTAAGGCTTGTTATTGAGTTAATAAAGCTTAAAGTTTTTAATGATTTGCTAAGTTTGGCAGACTTGATCAAATAGTGGATCTACGTGATGACACAGTTAGAAATCACCTATGTAAGCTGCTTCAAAGAGAATTATTGGCAAAAGCATATTCTCTATACACTCATTAAACCATAAGGTGTTCATGGTTGAAACGAACACAACTGTAAGAACCATAAACGGTAAAGGGTTAATTGTGTGACATATGGTTGTCTAGGNCACCTATGTGAGTGTGAAGTGTAAGCTGCTTCAAAGAGAATTATTGGCAAAAGCATATTCTCTATACACTCATGAAACCATAAGGTGTTCATGGCTGAAACGAACACAACTGTAAGAACCATAAACGGTAAAGGGTTAATTGTGTGACATATGGTTGTCTAGGTATACACCAAAGCTTGACGGTTCAAAGTTATCGCATCTACCGATTGACCAAGTATATCCGACATATGTTCACTACGGAAAGTCTAAGGGGAAACCTACTTATCCAGATGCAATTAATTCTTGCTTGTAAAGTACACATACTTGTCCGTTTCTTTGTCTTGAAGTCATTTCCCATTCATGCGGGGGATTGTTGGGTTTTAAAAGGTGTGAATGGAAAATAAAGAGTTGCGACTTTTATGAAAAGTTGCGACGTTTATGATAAGTTATGGCTTTTATGAAAAGTTGTGACTTATATGAAAAATTGTGACTTTTATGAAAGGTTGTGACCTTTCCAAAGGTTTGTGACCTTTCCGGTAAGGCACAATAAGAACCTTTTCACACTACCCTTTGTTTTCTACAAATTGAGGAATTTTCTCTCATTTTAGTGGAACTAGTTTTTCTGGACTTCTTCTTCTACTACTAAATCTAGTATTCTAAGTGTACTTTACTGTCGTTGAGTGGTTCGTTGACACCGTGGTTTTAGTTACCGGTACACTGGTGAGTAAGATCGTTATATCCTGGGAGGATGTATTCCATTAACCTTGGGTACTTGAGGGGAATAATTTCCTTAAGGGCACTTTGTGTATTCAGTGGGATCGATATCTTCCTTAAAAAAAATATTTTGTATATTTTTTCTAATCTGTTTCTGAGTTTATTTTCTCTACTAGTTTTAATTTTCTAGTTTTGAAAATGATCTTTAAGCTTTGTTGTTTCTTATCAAGTTCTTCATAGTTTTTGTTCTATGTTTGTTAGGAATACAAGATGAACAACACATTTACCAATCATTCTTGCAGACTGCCAAGTACGTGCTAAACACACATCAAATTGATGTGAATGCAATGGATGCAAATGGGAATACATGATTAGATATTTTAGCACAAAGTCGGAGGGACGTGAATGATCTATCCATCGGAGAGTGTCTTCGAGAAGCTGGAGGTTTAAGGGCAAAGGATATTTTAAAGTCCATTCAACATAGTACAAAAATTCCCAATGACTCTGGTGGAAATAGCCATTCTCCAGTATCTTCAGCACCAGTATATTAAGGAGGAAATCACGCACCTTCAAAAGGCAATTGGCTTTCCAAGAAATGCCAAACAATAATGGTGGTGGCCTCAATCATTGCAATCATGGCATTCCAAGCTAGAGTGAAACCTCCAGGAGGTGTTTGGCAAGAAAATGGAAAATTGGATGATTGGGGAAGACCCTCACATAAAGCAGGGAAATCAGTAATGGCTTATAATCATGCCAAACCGTATCGATATTTCCTTCATGTCAACAGCTTTGCCTTTGTCTCTTCTCTCAACACAATCTTGTTGCTGATAAGTGGATTGCCCTTCAAGCACAGACTTTTCATGTGGGGTTTAATGGTTATAATGTGGTCGACAATTACCTCAATAGCACTAACTTATGGCATAGCAATTTACATCATCACGCCTAGGAAGGACACGGAACCACTTGGTCAGATCATTGAAATTGGAATAATAGTATGGTGTGGCTTAATGGCACTACTTCTACTCGATAACACAATACGTTTGTTCACTACTAAAAAACTGCTTAAAAGCGACGGACGTCGTCGCTCCAAAAAGCGCACCTTTTGCCACACTGTCTGTAGCTTTTTAATAAAAATAATTATTTTAAAATTATTTTACAAAAAGCGACGGACGGCATCTCTTAGTCCGTCGCTTTTTTCGCAGATTTTTTATATATAATTAATAAATATTTATTTAATATATATAGAGACGCCGTCCGTCGCTTTTTATGAAAAATAATTATATATAAATTAAAAAATAACCACGTTGTCCGTCATTTTTAATTTATTTTATTTTATTAATTAGTTTTTAAAAAAGCGAGGGATGGCATCTCTTAGTCCGTCGCTTTTTGGTCAAAATATCTAGTTAACTATTTTTAAGAAGAGACGGACAGTGTCTCTTAGTCCGTCACTTTTTGGTCAAAATGTTGGTCAACTATATTTTAAAAAAAGGGACGGACTTAGAGACGCTGTCTGCCGCTTTTTATTAAATATCTAAAAGACATATTGCCATTTTCTTATTTTCCTATCTCTCTTCACTCCTATTCTCTCCCTTCTCTCTATCTCTCTCTCTCTCTCTCTATATATATATATATATATATACACACACTCTTATTCTCTCCCTTCTCTCTCTCTCTCTCTCTCTC
>NW_026036020.1:10773-12999 GCF_019186545.1 Solanum stenotomum
GTTTTTTTTTTTTCAATTCTAGTGATTATAATTGATTGTTTGTTAGTATATTATTGTTTTTGTTTGTTGGGTTGTGTTATTCAATTGTTAATGTGATTTGATTATTGTTAGTTAGGTATAGATAATTGAAGATTATTATTTTAGGGTTTTTTAAAAAAAATGGGCATTTTTAAATTGGGCATTGTTAGTTAGTGAAGAATTAGCATTTTTGTATTTTAGGACTAGTTTAAACTTGAGAATATGTAATTTGAGGTTGAATTGGGATTTTTTTGGATTTGATTTTAGGACTAGTCAATAAAGTGTTAGTAATTTGAAGTTAGAAATTAGTAATTGAAGTGTTATGAGTAGATGATGAATGTCATGAATTTAGATGATGAATGTTTGAAAGTCATGAACTTAGAACTTGAACTTAGAATTTGAGCTTGAACTTGAACCTAGAACTTGAACTTGAAATTAGAACTTGAACTTGAATTTAGAACTTGAAGTTGAACTTAGAATTTGAACGTAAACTTAGAACTTGAACTTAGAATTTGAAGTTAAACTTAGAACTTGAATTTGAAATTAGAACTTGAACTTGAACTTAGAATTTGAACTTGAACTTGAACTTAGAAGTTGAACTTGAACTTGAAATTAGAAATTGAACTTGAATTTAGAACTAGAACTTGTACTTAGAATTTGAAGTTGAACTTAGAATTTGAACGTGAACTTAGAACTTGAACTTGAAATTACAACTTGAACTTAGAATTTGAAGTTAAACTTAGAACTTGAACTTAAAATTAGAACTTGAACTTAGAACTTGAACTTGAACTTGAACTTGAACTTAAAATTTGAACTTGAACTTAGAACTTGAACTTGAACTTGAACTTAGAACTTGAACTTGAACTTGAACTTAGAACTTGAACTTGAACTTAGAACTAGAACTTAGAACTTGAACTTGAACTTAGAACTTGAACATGAAATTAGAACTTGAACTTGAATTTAGAACTTGAACTTGAACTTGAACATGAACTTGAACTTGAACTTAGAAGTTGAACTTGAACTTAGAACTTGAATTTGAAATTTGAACTTGAACTTGAATTTAGAACTTGAACTTGAACTTAGAATTTGGACTTGAACTTGAAATTAGAACTTGAACTTGAACTTAGAACTTGAACTTAGAATTTGAAGTTAAACTTAGAACTTGAACTTGAAATTAGTACTTGAACTTAGAACTTCAACTTCAACTTGAACTTAGAATTAGAACTTGAACTTGAAATTAGAACTTGAACTTAGAACTTGAACTTGAACTTAGAACTTGAACTTGAAATTCAAACTTGAACTTGAATTTAGAACTTGAACTTGAACTTAGAACTTGAACTTGAACTTAGAATTTGAACTTGTACTTAGAACTTGAAATTGAAATTAGAACTTGAACTTGAACTTAGAACTTGAACTTGAACTTAGAATTTGAACTTAAACTTAGAACTTGAACTTGAAATTAGAACTTGAACGTAGAATTTGAACTTAAACTTTGAACTTAGAACTTGAAATTAGAATTTGAACTTAAACTTAGAACTTGAACTTGAAATTAGAATTTGAACTTGAACTTAGAATTTGAACTTGAAATTAGAAGTTGAACTTGAACTTAGAACTTAGAATTTGAACTTAAACTTCGAACTTGAACTTGAAATTAGAACTTGAATGTAGAATTTGAACTTGAACTTTGAACTTAGAACTTGAAATTGAAATTAGAACTTGAACTTGAAATTAGAACTTGAACTTGGAACTTGAACTTGAAATTAGAATTTGAACTTGAACTTAGAACTTAAACTTGAAATTAGAATTTGAACTTGAACTTGAAAGTAGAATTTAAACTTGAACTTAGAACATGAACTTGAACTTGAAATTAGAACTTGAACTTGAACTTAGAACTTAGAATTTGAAGTTGAACTTAAAACATGAACTTAGAATTTGAAGTTGAACTTAGACTTGAACTTGAAATTAGAACTTGAACTTGGAACTAATTTGCTTGAATATATAACTAATTAATTTTATAAATTACATATGAACTTGAATTGAAAACTTGAACTTATTAAAACTTGAATATATATATATATAAACTAATATTCTTGGATTTGAAGTTTATATTTAACTAATTTTAGAACTTTTCGTGCTAGGTAACTGAGGAAGCTCAACATCTAAAAAAGTTGATACAAGACTATTGCTTATTTCATCAAAGTAGGAGAT
>NW_026036021.1:0-575 GCF_019186545.1 Solanum stenotomum
AATTTCATACGTGTTTCGAAAAAAAAAAGAAAAAAAAAGACACTTCTGCTATGTTTGGTAAATGAAAATTCCGTGCTACGTTTTGTAAATATGAGTCTAGTTTTATGTCTCTGTTAAATTTATATCTGGTTTAATTGTTTTTGCAAATTTATCCATTTTGAGATCAATTCAAGATGTATACAACAACTGAAATTTGATTTCAGATATTTTTATCTGAAGTGTGGCTTTGCAAAGGTCAAACATTAAATATTTTTATGTGATGAATTTGACAACAGCACGCCGGTGATGTTTATCACTATGCAACTTGGAAGTCATTATGTGTTTGAAAACCAAGACGTTAGCATAATGTTCTCAACTACAACTTCTAATCTATGTGTTAACGAAACTGTTTGGAAAGCTGGTGATTACATGCTAGGGCCAGTGCATCCACCACCTAGCTAGGTTCGTTATAACTGGTGGTACCTTAGGACCTAATACCTTAAAGAATTGGTTCAAAATTGAGAAATATGAGACCTCATTCTTACAAGTTAATAAGGTATTGTCTTAGTCAATTTATGTGTCCAACATGCCAATTT
>NW_026036021.1:589-901 GCF_019186545.1 Solanum stenotomum
ACCAAAATAGGGGATACGCTTGTCTGGCTCTCAATAAACAAGCCTTATCCATTTGCCTTCACCAAAGTAAACAACATTAATATTGATGCATAGTTAGTTTAACAGATAATTATTTAGATATTTTTTAGTTTACTATATTACGGATCTTACAAGATTTTGATGCATTCAGTTATATTTATCTCGAGATATATGAAATTAAAATTATGTATAATTTTTTAAATACACTATATCTAAGTAAATTTACATCTATATGAAATAGATAAACAAATCTCGTGCGTCATGCTCTCAATTATTGAAAGAATGGAGATATTT
>NW_026036022.1:0-628 GCF_019186545.1 Solanum stenotomum
CCAAGGCCTCATCCTCAAACTGACAACAACGGATCCTGTCAAGCAAGGAAGACTGAACTCCCATATGGGCCAAGACACGTCTAGAATCTGAGATATCCAACCGAATCATGCTATTGGCTAAGAACTGAATGTCCATAGCCAAGGGTCGCTCCTCAACAGATAAGAAGGATAGACTACCCATACTCACTGCCTTTCGGCTCAAGGCGTCCGCTACCACATTCGCCTTGCCCGGATGATAGAGAATAGATAGGTCATAGTCCTTCAGGAGCTCAATCCAACGACGCTGCCTCGAATTAAGGTCCCTCTGGCTCAACCGGAGGAACCTCCTTACTCACATCACGTACATAGGCCAAATATGATAAGCATCCGCTAGCCACTAGCCNTGAAGACTCCTGTGATCGGTATAGATCTCACATCGATCTCCATACAAGTAGTGCCTCCAAATCTTAAGTGCGAAAACTACCGCCGCCAACTCTAAGTCATGGGTGGGGTAGTTGCGCTCATGAATCTTAAGCTGCCTCGACGCATAAGCAATAACCCGGCCCTGCTGCATCAATACCCAATCGCATAGTACCGTCCTTCTTCTTCACGAAGAGGACATGGGGCACCCCAAGGCGATACACTAGGC
>NW_026036023.1:0-1032 GCF_019186545.1 Solanum stenotomum
GCGACAACAACTACAACAGGAACAGCTACGGCAACATAAATGATCGGGTTGGACCCTATGTTCCCCCTCAAAATCGGGAATCTGGTGCTAGGGAAGTTGGAGGTAATATGACGCGTATTGAAGATATGCTGCAGAAGATGATGAGAAGGTTTGCTGCTACTGATGAGAATGTGAAGGAGATGAGAAACGACTTATCTGGTATTAGTCAAAAGGTTGATGCCCATGCAGTGTCAATAAAGCATCTAGAGCAGCAGATGATGCAATTGTCTACTACAGTGAACCCGCCTCAACCTGACACTCTTCCTAGTAAGACCATCCAGAATCCAAAGAATGATGGTCATTGTATGGCAATTACTACTCGAGGAGGTAAGCAAACCATCGATCCACCTATGCCGTCTGTGGTGGATACCAAGATTAGAAAAGAAGATGATGTGGTGGAAGTTAGAGAGGAATCGGAGGTTGTGACAGAACAAGAAGTGGAAATACCTCAGAAAGTGGTCCCCATACCTAGACCTCCACCACCTTTTCCTCAAAGGTTAGTGAAGAAGACTGAAGATGGTAAATATCGCAGGTTTATCACTATGTTGAAGCAGCTTTCTATCAGTGTCCCTTTGATAGAAGCCTTGGAGCAAATGCCTGGATATGCAAAATTCATGAAAGATATGGTGACAAAGAAAAGGTCTGTGAGTTTTGAAGATAATGATAGATTGCAGCATTGTAGTGCTATTGTTACAAGATCTCTGGTGCAGAAGAAGGAAGACCCTGGTGCTTTCCTGATCCCATGTACTATAGGGTTATTACACTTTGCTAAGGCATTGCGTGATCTTGGTGCTAGCATCAACCTCATGCCTTTATCTATTTACAAGAAGTTGGGTCTAGGGGATCCAAAGCCCACTGCAATGCGGTTACTGATGGCTGATCGGACTGTGAAGAGGCCCATAGGTGTGCTCCATGATGTGCTAGTGAAAGTAGAGTCTTTCATCTTTCCGGCGGATTTTGTGATCCTTGACCGTGAGGTTGATTTTGAGGTTC
>NW_026036024.1:0-688 GCF_019186545.1 Solanum stenotomum
ATAAGCATGTGTGGAAGGGTGCCATAAGACTACCGATCCAAGGATTCAACAATCAACAATATAATCATTTATACAAGAAAATGATGCATAAGCCCTACTAATTCAAGGTATACTTTATATTGAAGAATCCTTCATATTATATCATCAACATTCATGAGTGTCATCAACACATTTCTGGATTTTCATACATCTCATAACTCAAACTTTAAAGCATCGATTCATCAATTCTCCATAGTTGGACATTTTGTCAAACACCTTGAAGGCATGTAATGGAATCAAAGAGCATGGAAAATAGGGTAGTAATTATGCAACCAAACCGATGAACAACCTACGACAACACATTTACATTCATAACCTGATCACATTATCTTCATTGAATTCTCATTCGTATAATGTCATGGTAACACTCCAATTTCTCATACTATGCCTTTAAGGCCATAAGCCTCACATACCAATACACCATAAAATAAGCATGGGTAATGACTTACTTCAACAATCTAAAGACCTTTAAACAAGTTTGATTCATATACATTCATTATCTAGCAACCCACTTCATAAAGGCATAAACTAGGAATAGAGAGAAATCATGGGTTCATGGAGTATTTTCATCTTAAATTGTCAGTACAACAACAATATAACCATAAAGTGCCATTAGAAACTTTTTAAAACCATTTGGTGGAAGAACGCA
>NW_026036025.1:0-234 GCF_019186545.1 Solanum stenotomum
AGGCGCTGTTTCAGACCTCGAGAGTCTTGTGATAGATCTCAGCAGAGGTTTCAGTCGGGTCAGTCTAGTAGCCCCTTCCAGGCTTCTCTCCAGGCATCGGAGGGTGATCAGCACCGCCATATTGGTTTTAGTGCCGGTCCTAGTCGGGGCCGAGATAGTTCACAGATGGGTTCTTCTGGTCGGGGTAGCCGACCTCCAGCTCTCAATCGACAGTCCCATGGGTGTTATGAGTGT
>NW_026036026.1:0-1092 GCF_019186545.1 Solanum stenotomum
TTTTTCGCGAGGATCGTCGTGGTGTGATTCGTTTCAGTACCTGGACCCTCATTTCTGGTATTTTTTCTTGTAAATAGTTGCTGCTGTTGTTGTTCCATTTTAGTGTAAATTGTGTTTTGGTTGCATGTTGATATGGTGTTGTTACCGAGCCTCGAATTGTGTCTCATTTTGGGACATGAGCTGGGGGAACTGGTTAGGACCCACTTTTGGGGATAATTTTGGAATTTTCAGCGCGGGTCTCACTTTCCCCGTTTTGACCCTAAAATTGGTCCATCTCCATTTATTGTGATTTTGGTATCTAAATAACCGTAATAACGTTGTGACTCTATTTTTGATAGCGAGGAAGCGTTTCGAGGACTTTCGGAAAGGGAAAGCTCCGGAGAAGTGATTTTGGAGCGCGTGTGATCTGCCTAAAGGTAGGCTACGGTTTCCCTCTCTTAGATTGAGCTCGAGAATGTGAATGCATGTTGATTAGTTGGGATTTGGGTTGGGTAGTTATTGAATCCTACATAGGTGTTAAGAAATCATGTTTTCGGCCTATTTCAAGAATTATCGAGTAACTGTGAGCATGCTTTGTGTTATTTATTGACCCTCCTCGCTATGTGGAGTGTTTGCATGCTTAATTTACTATTTTTTTGAAGCATTTGGGCCTTAGTTTAGGTTTGACTAGGGCTTTCCTTAGAATACATGATTTGGATCCGATAGGCCTTAGTTTTGTCCCGACGTCACTCGACCGACTTAGATCTCTGTAGACTGGTGTATCAGATTTGAGCCTGATAGTTTGGGCCTTATCTGGGCGATACGTTTGCTCCGATGATAGTTATCCTTATTTCCCCGATGTTACAGCTTCAAGAGTTACGTCGGCGACACTATTTCTGCTTCGCGATTTGAATTTGATTTTCGATTCGGTTCCAAGGACTTCATTGATTGGCTAGGTGTGGACGGTGATCCACAGACATTTATGAGAATAGATCGATTGGGACTCTTTCAGCAGCTACAGTGGCACCTTTATAGAGCATCCGGTTAGAGTTCTGGCCTCTATTGCCCAAATACTTATATAGAGTATGCGGTTAGAGTTCCGGCCTCTATTGC
>NW_026036027.1:0-572 GCF_019186545.1 Solanum stenotomum
AGAAAGTGAATCGATATCCTCTTCGTTGAGTTTATATTTCTCTTGAACGCTGAGTTATTCACTTAATAGTTGGATTGAATGAAGAAGCTCAATAGTGTTTCCCTTACTGGCTCGAATGTCTCTTTTTGGTTTGCCAAGATATTCTCCTAAAAAAATGAATGATATGGTGAAGCGAATGAGCAAATGAAATGGCTCGAATGTCTCTTTTTGGATTGACTAAAGAAGCGCAATAGCGTTTTATAGTCTACTCTTGGACACTGAGTTATTACCTTGAAACACTCATTAGTTCAATTTCGACAATTCAAATTTTTTACTCAAATACAGAAGGATACATTTTTTGTGAAAATACACAGCAAACCTGGTTCCAAAGTCTGCTTGGCGAGATAATTCTTTTTGTTTTCTACTTTCAATTTTCTGAATCTTTTTATTTACCCTGAGAAGTTATGGAGCGGTTTGCTAGTTAATTAATCTGAACAATAGATGATCATGAAAAACATCGTTTAAAGGCAAGTTGTTCTGTTTATTTCCTTCCCGAGTGAAGTGTCAACTATTTCCGAAACAGAGAAAATCCA
>NW_026036028.1:0-672 GCF_019186545.1 Solanum stenotomum
CCGGGTCGTGACAAACTTGGTATCAGAGGATTAGTTTCCGTGATGGTCTTAGGTTGTCTCAAAACCACATCTAGTAGAGTCTTTTTCATAATGTGATGTTCGCCACATTATGAATAGGAGGCTACTGGGTGCTAAGAAAGTTTCACTTCTTCATTCTTTTAGTCGTGCCATGGAGTTTCTCTCTACAATTTCTTCCCTTGTTCCGTAGGTGATGGTCATTTGAGTGTAACCTTTGAGGAAGTTTTAATGTTGCAAGGGTTGAGGGAGAGAGAATGTTGGTTGTGATGCCAACTATGACTTGGTGACTTAGTAGGTGTGAGGTGAAAGATTGTGGTGATGACTTTAGTATGAATGAGATTCCTTTGGTTATGTGTGTTGTTGGTAGTATCCGGCTTAGTCATGAGGAAGTTTTGTGATGTGTTGAAGGAATTTGTGAAATGTGTGGTGATTTAGAAATGCTAGGTGTAATGAGTATAAAAGCCTAGGGTTGTTTTGATCTGACCTTAGGATGGAAGGAGGTGAATTTGAAAAAACTAGTAACAATTTCTCCTAAGTGGGGGAAATGTGGTTAGATGATAAGGTCTTGAAGTGTGGTTGATGTTTATGAGTTAGGCTTGAAGGATGTTTTCATTACAAGAGGTCTAGTGAATTAAAGAGTTGGGTAAAAAAAAA
>NW_026036028.1:771-1396 GCF_019186545.1 Solanum stenotomum
GTTCCTAGAAGCTTGGGTTATGTTTTGGAGTCTTGTGTGAAAAAGAGTTTTCCATGGTTTCTTTATGTCATGCATGTTTTAAATGAATTCTTATTAAATGAGAAAATGAGTTTTCATAAATTTATGTTCCTCATGTTGATGTGCATCTATAATGATTTGCCTAAATGTTGCATGAGTTGACTTATGAGCATGTTTAAAAGTGTTTTGATGATGTTGCCTAAAGTGTTTCTATGAGAAAGTTGCATAATGTGCATTTAGCATAAGTTGTCAATTTGCTTTATGAGGTGGTAATGTGAGCATGCTTACTTGAGTTTTGGAGAAGGTTGCATGATGTGCTTTAATGAGAAAATTGCATATTGTGTCTTTTGATGTTATGATGAGCATGAGATGATTTGGAAAAGAAAGTACCTCCAATGAAATGAAATGAGAAATGAGAAAAGGTAAAGATGATGCATAAGGAGTTAGTAGATGTTGTGCGTACTTTCTCGAATTGCATGAAGTTGTGTGGGACTTTCTATGTGGAGTTGATATTTCCTCCTATATTTATGCATTTGTATTGATGATGTATGCATGTTGATGGGCTGTTTACTTGAGTCGTTAACACCTTATGTGTTTAAAGTGTAAT
>NW_026036029.1:0-544 GCF_019186545.1 Solanum stenotomum
CATAACTTTTCAAGTTGATTCCATAAATTGGAATATAATAAGCTCTCAGATATAAAATCTTCCCTTTTTTCATTGCGAACAACAAGCAATGTTTGTCTAAAGTCTCCTCCAAAGACTACGGCTTTTCCACCGAATAAATTTGGTTTACTTGTTAGGTCCTTTAAAAGAATATCTAAAGCTTGTATCATTTTATGTTTGGCCATTGAGACTTCATCCCAAACAATTAATTTTGAATCTCGAATTAGAGATGCTAATGAACTTTGTTTACTAATGTTGCAAGTAAAGTTATCGTCAATATCTATTGGAATTTTGAAACGTGAATGTGCAGTTCGACCTCCGGAGAGAACTGAAGCTGCAACACCTGAACTTGCAGTTGCTAAAGCTATAAATCCTTTTGATCTTCATTTGTTGATAAAGCTCTATATAAAAATGTTTTCCCAGTTCCTCCTGGACCATCGATGAAAAAAGCACCTGCTTTATCTGAATATACTCTATCAAGTATTGTATTAAATGCCCTTTTTGATGAGGATTTAACTTTGTTTGT
>NW_026036030.1:0-1833 GCF_019186545.1 Solanum stenotomum
AGAGTAAGAATTTAGATTTAAACAAATATGATAGCTTCTGTCAAGATGATGTAAACTGCGGTTGTAAAATTTGTTGTAAAATCCTACTCAGTACTCCCTCTTCCTGTTCCGTTATCTAGTATTAGTAGTTTTTTTGTTGCTGAATCCATGTAATTTCTCCCAAAATTACTTTTTTTTTTTTTTACTGTTCATCTCTTTACCTTACTCCTTTAATCTCTTTTCTTTACCCATTTTCTTAGCACCTGCTTCTTTAACCACACCCTGGGATTCACAGTCATGGCGGACTTTCAACATCCTTAGGTATTTACAGGTTAATCCATCGGGGTTACTAAGAGGATAGAGAACTAACCATTTACTAAAAATAAATCAAAGAGTGAACATGTTAACGAAAATCATAGCATATCATAATAATATGAACATCATATCATATATACATACATAACAACATACACATAATAACATAGTACATACATTTAGGGAGAAGATTACTAGGATCTAGAAAACAGATAACTACTTACATGATAATGGTCGGAATGAGGTTTCCCTTTCGGGAGTCCCCGAAGTGACCTTGCAGGTACTTGTAGGAAAATAAACACTCACACTCTTTGTACAAACACAACAAACACTTACTCACTTTTTATTTTGAAAGGGAAGGGGAATATGTAAACTATTACTTAGAAATATTTAAGCTTTTGCTCTCTGCTCTGCACTTCGCTTTGTCTCTTTTCTTGTAATATGGTTCTATTTATAGAAGTCCATCCGGATTTGAAATTCGGATTTCAATTTCTAAAAACTTTCTTCACCTGCCGGGTGCTCTTTGGGCCCCATCGTCACATGGCTTTGTGAAACCTTTGTTGAAATTGAGTGTCCTTCTTTGTCTTCTTGTGATAGTGGAGTGGTGTCCTTCTTTTGTCTTCTTGTGATAGTGGATGTAGTGGAGTTTCTTTATCATAATGGACTTGTAGTGGAGTCTTGTAGTTGATGAAGGATTGTGATGTCACTGCTTACCTATTTGTTTGTCTTCTTGTGTTGATGTTATTGCTACGTATTTCTCTAGGTATCCAGGTTGTGTAGTGCTACAGAATCAAAACTCATCCCTGAATCATTGTCGTCATTTGGATCATAATGTTGATTAAACTGGTCTGATAAATTATTTTCGTCACTGCTACTCTCGTGGTCAGAATTTGCTGGATCTGGCTTTGGATTTTCTCGTATGATTTTTTCTTGTACTTCTTTAGTCTTTTCTGTGAGAAATTTGTAAAGGGAACTTTTTATTATTTTTTCTATCCTTTTATTTTTTTTTCTTTTTTGGAGGAATCCCTTTGTCCTTTTACTTGTCTCTGCCAAAACTTGCCGGCAGAATTCTTACACTTTTTGGTAAAGTGTCAACCATCAACGGATTTGATGAGTCTTTACCCGCTACCGTTTGAACGGGACTAGCTGTACCTTTAGCTGGTACAATAGCTTTTTCTACATTCGTTGGGGAATGTACACCCGTCTTATCCATTTTGTGGGGAGATGGAGAACTCTTATTTTGATCGGTATTTCCAAGTAAAAATCTTATCCTCTCTTGTAATGAGTGGATATGTTGTGTCATTTTCCCTTTTTCTGTTTCTAGTCTTTCGATCGTCTGATTTAGCCTTTTGAATCCTTCCGTCATTGAGGAACAATGATCGCAGAAAATGATTCTGTTTGTGTCTTTCTGAATATTGTATTGCAAAGACGGTCTTGAAATTTGTCTCAGAGCTGGACTGATGAAATAATTAGGCCCGAGAGTTTCTCTAGCATAGTCTAGCGCTTCATTTAAATCATTGAATCCTTTAAAGAGTGGGG
>NW_026036031.1:0-102 GCF_019186545.1 Solanum stenotomum
TTATCTTTTTTTTTTTGGTCTTTTTTTTATATACATTTCTTTTTTTAAAAAAATAAATCGTGATTTGGTTATTTTTTTGAAAAAAATCACATTTAATTAGTG
>NW_026036031.1:119-414 GCF_019186545.1 Solanum stenotomum
TATTATTATTATTATTATTATTATTATTATTATTATTATTAAGAGTTAAGTTATTTAATTTTTATTTATTGAAAATGGTTGATTCACAACCCTTTTGATTTTCTTTTTCATTTATACTTTTTCAATTTATAAATTTATTATTTAAATGATTTTTCCATATTAATTAGTGGACATTTTTGCTTTTTATCTATTATTAATAAGAGTTAAAAACTTTAATTTTTATTTTTTGAAAATGGTTGATTAACAACCGTTTTTTAATTTAATTTAATTTTATTTTTCATTATTTTTATTTAAA
>NW_026036032.1:0-317 GCF_019186545.1 Solanum stenotomum
TTGTTCTTTGGTTTTACATTGGTTTAGAAAATTCAAATATATAATCTAATTTTAATTTCATTTAATATTTAGTCATGTAACAAATACTTATTAAACTTATTTTAGCATGATTTAATACTTTTAAATTATGATCATTTTCATTATGACTTGTTAATTTGCAATATTTGTTTTACGTGATTTCATTATTATTATTATTATTATGTTGGATATTTTAGTGTCATTACTCATATCATATTTGTGTTATTTTCTAAAGAAACACCTTAGATAATTGTATTTTGGTAGGACCAGAGAAATATTTGAAGTACAAGTAAATTATA
>NW_026036033.1:0-224 GCF_019186545.1 Solanum stenotomum
AGCTGGTAAGACTTCATGGAATCCCTGTTTCGATTATATCAGACAGAGGTGCACAATTTACTGCCAGTTTTGGAAGTCATTCCAAAAAGGCTTGGGTTCAAAGGTGAACTAAGTACTGCCTTTTATCCTCAGACAGATGGGCAAGCAGAGTGCACTATTCAGACCTTAGAGTATATGTTGAGGGCCTGTGTGATTGATTTCAAAGGTAATTGGAATGATCACCT
>NW_026036034.1:0-937 GCF_019186545.1 Solanum stenotomum
GATATTCGTGAGGAGATGGCTCAGATGAAGACAGAGTTAGGGTTGGTGTTGAAGCATGTGAGTGGAGGAGCAGAAAAGGTAAATGCTGTAAATTACTTAACTAGAACTCCACCACCAGTTGAGGAGTGTTACTATGAAGAGGACACTTATGCGGTGAACGATCAGACGGGGGGTTTCCGACCAAATGCCCAAGGATCCAACACGGAAAATTGGCGCCAAGGTCAAGGGAACCAAGGTCGGAACTATGGAAATTACAACCGAGAGGGTCACTATGTCCGAGATGGTAGCTTCAATCGCGACAACAACTACAACAGGAACAACTATGGCAACAGAAACGACAGGGTTGGACCCTATGTTCCCCCTAAAAATCGGGAATCTGGTGCTAGGGAAGTTGGAGGTAATATGACGCGTATTGAAGATATGCTGCAGAAGATGATGAGAAGGTTTGATGCTACTGATGAGAATGTGAAGGAGATGAGAAACGACTTATCTGGTATTGGTCAAAAGGTTGATGCCCATGCAGTGTCAATAAAGCATCTAGAGCAGCAGATGAAGTAGTTGTCTACCACAGTGAACCCACGTCAACCTGGCACTCTTCCTAGCAACAATATCCAGAATCCAAAGAATGATGGTCATTGTATGGCAATTACTACTCGAGGAGGTAAGCAAACCATAGATCCACCTATGCCGTCTGTGGTGGATACCAAGATTAGAAAAGAAGATGATGTGGTGGAAGTCAGAGAGGAATCGGAGGTGGTAACAGAACAAGAAGTGGAAATACCTTAGAAAGTGGTCCCCATACCTAGACCTCCACCACCTTTTCCTCAAAGGTTAGTGAAGAAGACTGAAGATGGCAAATATCGCAGGTTTATCACTATGTTGAAGCAACTTTCTATCAATGTCCCTTTCATAGAAGCCTTGGAGCAAATGCCTGGAT
>NW_026036035.1:0-399 GCF_019186545.1 Solanum stenotomum
AAGGTAAAATTATTATGTAAAAACTTACGTAAACTATACTTTCCAGATGAAAACAAAAAATTTACTTATATAATAGAATCAGATGCGAGTGAAAAAAAGTTATGGAGGAATATTAAAATACAGGTATGATGACACTACGATAGAACATCATTGCAGGTATTATTCAGGAACGTTTAATAATACAGAAATAAAATGAAAAATAAATAGAAAGGAATTATATTCAGTATATAAGTATTTATTATCATTTGAACCATATATTGTATATAACAAATTTATTATAAGAACAGATAATACACAAGTAAAATGGTGGCTAACAAGAAAAATACAAGATTCGGTAACAACAAAAGAAATAAGGAGATTGGTATTAAATCTATTAAATTTCACATTTACAATTGAAGT
>NW_026036036.1:0-395 GCF_019186545.1 Solanum stenotomum
AACTAGCAAATAATTATTAGAACGGAAACACAATATGGAGCTACTATGCAAGAGATCAGTTAATGATCTATTCCAATTCAAGGGAGCTAAGGAAAGCAGATATGGATGAAGTCCAGAGATGGATTTTATCATTACTTAAGCCAGAAGAACGACCTACAACACGAGCACTAAAAGAAGGATTTATTTCGGCAGAATTATTGACCAGGTATTGCAAGCTAATTGGTCACAAATACCCTGACCACATATGTTCAAAATGCAACGGAGAAGATAACGTGATTCCCGATGTCCAGCTGGAATAAGATAAAGACGGAAGGAGNAAGAAGAAGAAGACAAGTCAAAAAGATAAGAAAGAAAAAGTTAGTACGTAAAAAATGTAAAAAAGTCATAGTAATAGT
>NW_026036037.1:0-1589 GCF_019186545.1 Solanum stenotomum
TATAAGTTATATGTTGCAGTTAGGGGTGAACAAAACTGAACCGCAAACCGAGTCAAATCGAGAAAAAAAACCCGACTAGTGGTTGGTTTGACTTGGTTTGGTATTGGAAAAAAAACCCAACTATATTTGGATTGGTTTGGTTTTAACTAAAAAAAATCAACCCGAGACCAAACCAACCCGACATTATATATATAATTTTAAATTTTATTTTATACATAAAGATATTTACTTTGATATAATTTTTAAATATTTCTTATACTTTTTCATAGTTTTTATCTTTTAATATATTATTATTTCAAGTTTGAAACTTAGAATTCTAAATGGTTTAATAAAGATTATAGTCCACAGATATTGATAATTATAATAAAGCTTAAATCAAAATTAAATTAATACTAAAGCAAAAAAATAATCAATTCAACACTAAGAATGACAATAATATTGAATATTTGTTTTATGGTTTTACATTGATTTATTCAAATACATAATCTAAATTTAATTTCCTTTAATATTTAGTCATGTAACTAATACTTATTAAACTTATTTTAGCATGATTTAGTACTTTTAAATTATGATCATTTTCATTATGACTTGTTAATTTGCAATATTTGTTTTACGCGATTTCATTATTATTATTTTTTGTTGGATATTTTAGTATCATTACTCATGTAATATTTTGTGTTATTTTCTTAAGAAACACCTTAGATAATTGTATTTTGGTAGGACTAAAGAAATATTTGAAGTACAAGTAAATTATATGTTTGTATAAATACTTTTCCCGAAAAAAACCCGAAAATCCGAAAAAATCCGAAGTTGAAAAACCCGAGTTTTTTTGGTTTGGTTTGGTTTATAGATTTAAAAATCCGACACAAATGGTTTGGTTTGATATTTAAAAAACCCGAACCAACCTGGCCATGTACACCCCTAGTTGCAGTTTTAGAAAACTTATATCTCGCTAGGCATTTCAATTGCTAAGAATGGAAATGAAAGACAACATATTTAAAGGACAAAATTAAAAAATCAACCCATTTGAAGGATAACTTGTGCAATTAATAAATGTTACTACTACTACTACCATAATAATAACTACGTCTCATATTATATAGATTTTCGCTGATAAATTGGTTCAGAATAATTTTCAAAAGGTTAAAAAGGTCAAAATATTCCTAATATTTGTAATTTGTATACTAAGCTGGAAAAATTGTAGGAGAGTGCAAATATGAGACGAAATTAACGATTTGGATCTTGGTTGAAACAATTATAGGTGTCAATAAATCAATTTCACTAGCAGAACACTTTTTTCCAACAAATATATCGCATAGGAAAAAAGTAAGACAAATAGATTACTTCAAGGGTTAAATGTAAAAAATAAATAGTATACAAAATTAAATGAAGTAGAACATTATATTAAATTAATTTCTAGAAAAGATTATAAGCTTCAATATATATATTCCAACATACCTTTAGAAGGTTTTCCACATGATATGAAGGATTCAAATATAACTCTAATTTTGCTCTTCATTTCTATGCACTCAACTTTCTTTTTTGTGTGTATTATGAATTATCACAAGGCTCAATTATTTTTCTGTATA
>NW_026036038.1:0-245 GCF_019186545.1 Solanum stenotomum
TTTTTTGGTGATCCAGAATTCCGAACTCATTATTGCCAAAATTATACATGGACGTCCCATAAGACCTTATCTATGAAGCCTGTTGGCCCTCACGGCCAAAATGGCCCATTTTCCAGATAAAACGATCCCTAGAACAAGTAAACCCCCCATTTTACAGATTTTCGTGTGCTATAGAAACAGATTTTTTGGTGATACAGAATTCCGACCTTATTTTTGCCAAAATTATACCTGGATGTCCATTAAAA
>NW_026036039.1:0-44536 GCF_019186545.1 Solanum stenotomum
AATCTTGTGGTCTTAAACATGCCACGTGAAAAGCAAAAAGTAAAATATTACCAAAAAAGAAAAGAGATCATTTTTTTGAAATTGACTAAAAAGGAAAAAAGGTCATTCTTTGTGAAACGGAGGAAATAGTTAAGAAGCAAAACTCCAGCAAATCAATAACCAAAGATAGACCTAAAAAAAATCAATTGTTCAAACTGCTGGTGAAATTGAACAAAAACCTTGGGTAATTTGGAGTTGAAAACCCCACAAAAAGTTGGGATTTTCTTTAAAGGATGATTGCGCTCTCTGTTTGCCAGGAATTTTCCTCATTATCAAAAATCAAATGCCCCGTTTATGAAGAAGCAGAAGTCGAAACTGGAAACCCATACAAGGATTCAAGTTATTTTACAACTTGCAACTATGTGATATTGTAAAACTTAAATTTCTAGTAAATCGGTTCCTTATCATTTTTTTCATTATATTTTTTCTCTGCTCACGTTCTTCTTCTTTTTTTATTTTAATTTCTTCTTAGGCTTTTCTCTGTTTATTTTTAATCAGTCTTCCTCTTTATATTTTTTTTCAATCATGAACCTCTAAATAAAATTCATATCTCCTCTTAATTATATACTTAACAATCCCAATTAAAATAATAATCTTCTTATTGTCATGTCTCGCCACTTCACAATTCAAAATCGACACCCAAATAAGAGAAAAGAATCTAGAGTTGTGGAGAGGTTAGTGAAAGACTCTAGAACTCCCTTGGAAATTTCCAAGAAGGCTTGAGAATTTCCCAGAATATGTAGAAAATTCTAGAGAGGGACCAAAATGTAAATATTTTAGGAATTTGTAATGTAATTTATCAATTGCATTTTAGCCCTTAAATTGTAGTATAAATAGAAGTGTCATTCATTGCAAGGCACCAAGCAAGTTGTAAAGCATTCCACATCAAGCAATATAAAAGCCTTCTTCCAAAAACTTTCTTATTCTTTCTAAATATTTCTTTACATTCTCTTAGCGATCTTAGTTTTAAAGAGCTTACTTGAACTTACAAGATCGTGAAAGACTCGTGAGTAAGTTGTCAAGTGCCGCACGGAGCTTTAGTGAGACTCTAAGTCCGTGACATTATGCTTATTATACAGGTAAATTATTTTTATCAAAATAATATATTAAAAAGACTAAACATATTCCATGTAGGTTTTCTAAATCACTAATCAATTAAACTTTAGTTTATATCCTAATTTAACAAGTCTAAAGTAAACTATTATCTCATAATCACTCCGATTAATAATCAAATATTTAAGCCATTAAATAATGAGCATGTGATTAAATACATGGGATTATCATCTAGTTATCGCAAATAAAACATGTTTATGGCTTCCTAAATTATGAAAAAAAAACACGAGGCTAACGTAAAAATAAAAAAATAAATAGGGAACATTGTTCAAGAAAAATTGAGACCTTCATGGTATACATGTCTTTTCATGATTCTAAAAAAAATCAAACATATAGTTCATATATACTTTTTTCCAAATAAAAAAATAAAAAATAAACAAGCTATGGCAAGAACGCACCTTCAAATAGTTTAGACCAAACAATGAAGAGTAACGAACAAATCTACTGATTTCCAAAGTTTAGCAAGGTTAACTTTAAGATCCACGAACTATTGGGAAAGACAATCACAAAATAAATGTGCACGACGGGGCGATAGCAGAAGAAAACTCAAATCAAAATTTTTTCTTCTATTTGAACCAAGAGAAGACAAAATAATGCAAGAATAAAACTATTTGGGCAGCAAAACAAATCAACCAAAGCAAGCAAAGCAAATCAACACATGAGCGCCAAATTTAACGTGGAAAATCTCTTCGGTGTGAAGAGTAAAAACCACAAGGCCAAAGCTCTACTATAATCAACAAGAGTTACAAAAGTATTCTCCAAAATGGTTACCAACAAAGTGCCAAACAATGAGCAACACAACTACAAGATAGCACCAAAAACTAGAGAAACAAAAGGTGCTAAAATACCCAAATCGTCTACTGTTTACGAGCAAAAATCTGGAGCTACAAGACTCCAAATCACCCTCTCTCAGTTCTCAATCAAAGATTAAGTTGAAAGGAACAAGCTGTCCAAAAATCAGCTCAATCGGACGAGAAACGAAGCGGGAATAGCAATTTGAAATTGGCTGCTACGGATTGTGCGAAAATCTGCATTTTCTCACTTTTTTCTCTATATGACTGTTCTCAAACTCTTGTGATATTTTTCAAATAAGACCTAAAAGAAAGTCTTACATATGCACCATAATATTGGGTTTATGGGCAAAAATGTGCTTGTCAAATTTGGGCTAAATTTATCCACAAAAGAAAGGAAGAAAGACCCAAAATCTTGAACTTTTATTTATCCACATAGGAAGGGAAAAAAGGCCCAAAACCCAACACGAATTTGGAACAACGAACAAAACCTCGAACTCTAGACTTAATTCACAAAAGAAAACTCACTTTTTCTTCTCTTTGCTTTTGCTATCTTTTTTTTTTCTCTTGTTTTTCTATGTCTCTCTGTTTTTCTCTTTAATGGGTGTGTGTTTTTACTTTTTCATAATATATACGATTATTATTATTTTTTAGATTAGTTAAAAGTTGAAGGATTAAAACAAATACATTAAATGCACAAGTTTTCTTTATTAAACTTTAAACATAAAGTGAGCTTATAATTTGTTGTAATTTTCAGATTTTTTTTTCATTTATTTTAAATATATCCCTACTGAAATAATAATATTTAAGTATTTAAAATTGGTATAAAATATTTATGTTTTGGTCAAAAATTAGGTGTTCACATCACCCAACTACACTTATTATTAAAGTAAATTTGACACGACAAAATAAAATACTTTTTATGTCATATAAATACGGACACCACAAATAAACAATTTTTTTTTTTTTGAAAAAACCAATATGCATCTCCTTTCTTTATTTCTCCAAAAATTCTTACCATTTGTTTATATATATATATATATAAAAGTGATGTGGCACCTCTCAAAGACCAAGGATCCTATTTATCTTTTTGTGGGTTTTTTTTGACATTTTTTCTATTTTTTTCAATTATTTTATTTTATAACATCATCTTCTTAATTCATACCTCTTCAATTACATAAATTTAAATATTATTTAATTTAGTAATATCTATAACTTCTAACCTTTCATATTCATAGCCTTCAAATAATTTAATATTCAAATTTATAACTCCTTAAAATGACACTTATAAAAACCTATTTGAGACATGTATAATAATTACCACAATAATATTGCAATAATAGGAATAATTGTATTAGTGTTTTAAAAAATTATTCAACTCTTGGTCTTTTTCTACATCTTCAACATTGCATACACGTATTCTTTTTTAAAAAATATTTCTTCGTCACTATTTGATAATCTCTATTCGATTAAGTTATGTGTTTAATTTAATTTTAGTTTTATTGTAAAGTAAAACCTCAACGACATTGTCTCACTATATCAACTTAATTCTCTCTTCTCGCAATGCATGCTATAAGAATGAAAGTTTAAATATAACTTTTCAATATTAATGAATTTTATGTGACACAAATATGTAGCAAATGAATGCCAGTACGAGCATCGAATATAAAAGAAAATCTCTAACTTTTGAATTTCGTGCACAAATATGTTCGAATATAATTCATGTATTTTTTTCTCACCATTATTTAATAAAAATATATTTTGATTTGTTTATTTTTTATCATAGAATCATTTATACGAAAAAAGACACGTAATTTACGTTCTAATAGATTTAGTATTGTTGGTTGAACCAATAATATTGCTATAAGAATCATTGGATTTAGTATGATACTATGATAATTAGATTGTTACTTAACTGAAACTCTTCTTATCAATTTATATGTTTTCGTCTTTTTATCAACAATTTTAAAATGAAATTGCAGCATGAGATTTTTTAGCAATTTTTCTGAATATATAATATCAGAATCATAACTTAATTTGTATTTCTCTTTTTCATTGTATAATTTATTAATTATTTAAAAAATATATTTAATATCTTTTTATACCTGCACGAAGCACGGACAAATACACTAGCAACAAAGATATCGAGATAGTTGGTCATACTTCAGTAAGGAAAGTTGCACACCTAATAATTTAAATATGAAACGTTTCCATTTTTTAAAGTAATAAAAGATTTAACTTGGCAATTGGTATGCATATTCATGGAAACTGCTAGCCAGTTTTACATCTGTCTTTTCTTGTGGGGCTGGTTTGTCTTCATCTCTATCAGAGGAGAGCACACATTTCCTTTCAACATGGACAGAAGAACTTCATTTTATTTTTTCGGACATGATTCTTTATATACTAATTTTTGGGTACGTGTTTAGCGCGTGTATTCCATATTATTTGTATATATTTTAATAAAGGGAAAAGGCTCAAATATGCCATCGAACTTTCAGAAAAGGCTCATTTATGCCATCCGTTAAAAGTTTGGCTCATCTATGCCATTACCGTTTAAGAAAAGGCTCATTCATGCCATTATTTTTTAACGGTGGTTTTGCAAAATCATTTTTGCCACGTGGCCAATTATAATTCGGCCACGTCATTATTTTTTTTATAATAAAAAATCAAAATTCTGAAAAAAATAATGACGTGGCCGAATTATAATTGGCCACGTGGCAAAAATGGTTTTGCAAAACCACCGTTAATAAATAATGGCATGAATGAGCCTTTTCTTAAATGGTAATGGCATAGATGAGCTAAACTTTTAACGGATGACATAAACGAGCCTTTTCTGAAAGTTCGATGGCATATTTGAGCCTTTTCCCTTTAATAAATACAAGACACTGTTGAATAAAATCAAAATCCACACTTTCCAATTTTTACAAAATGCCATATATATAACTTGAGAAAAAACTTGAAGTTCCGACTTAAGCCATGATACACAAATCACTTTTATCTCAAAATTTAATTTATGGCTTGTTACTTGTGCAAACAATAAAACCTTGAAATTCTTTAATAAACTGTCAAAATCATCTCCAACATGTTGATAAATTACAACATAAGTAATGTAATATAAATATCATATTGACGTTATTAAATTATGAGAAGATACAGTAAGCTAAAAGACTAGTTCTGAATCTAATATGAAAAATTTCAAATATTTATTGTTAAAAGACCCAAGAAAAATCAAGTATAATACAAATAGATCTTACAAATAGTTGATTTGTTTCCAAAAGAAAAATCAGAAAATTACATCCAATTAGGAATAAGACTTAACGTATAAACACATCAGGAATGTACGCAATTTTGTACCAGTCTTCTCCTATTCCCTTCTCACAACGTTTGGCCAGTGTTGGACAATACCAAACTGATAAATTTGTAAGGGCTGTTAGGTGCTGCAGTCCCTCCGGTAAACATTTTAGCATCTTACAATTTTTTATGGATAGCTGTGTGAGTGAAGTTAAACCTTTCACCCCTTCCTCGGGGAGACTCTCTAGTGCATCGCACTCAATAATATCCAGATGCTTCAAAGCATTAAGACTAGCCAGGCTGGTAGGCAGCTCTTTGAGATTCTTGAACTCAGAGATATTCAAGTATTTGAGATTTGCAAGGCATGTGAACATCTCTTCTGGGAGTGAAGTATCTTCTTCGTTATGGCCAATGTGGAGGGAAGTAAGAGCCCTGAGATTAGATATGGAACTGAAACCTATTGCATCTGACTTCTCCCCATAAGCTACCAATTTCTTGACAGAAGAAAGGGTCGGAATAACAAAAATAGGGCACCAGCGAATCTCCATCTCTTCAAGCACAGGGAATTGCTCTTCTCCTTCCTTTTTCAGCAATCCTTTCAGATTATCAAAATCACCTATAATAAGTTTTCTCAGAGATGGAAACCTTCTTCTTGTAGGGAATCCAGAATCAACATACTCCACTTCCGCAGACCCACTCCGTAACTCTAGACTTTTTAGACAAGGCAGCTCACCAAAGGGTGGTAAGCATGAGCAGTTTTTGCAACCCATGATTACAATAGAGACAACATTTTTCAAAACTGAGTGATTCATCCAGTCTGGGAGACGGATTCCTCTGAAGCCATAGATTTTTAAACAAGTCAGATTGGAGTGTGGTTTGAGGGCTTCAAGCACTTCAACTTCTTCTGATTCATATCTATTTGGTCGATCCCAAGTCATGCTTAAAGAATGCAGATTTTCTTTTGCAGATAAATTGGCTTCTTTTGCATCCATATCATTCTTCACTCTCTCAAGATGCGTGATTTCAATTGAGCCATAGAGATTCAGATTTCGTAATTCACCAAGTTGAGAACTTTTCTTCCTTCCCACTGCAAAGCAACCAAGAGTCTTAAGGCATGTCAAAGATCCTATCCTTGGTGGCATACAAGTCAATCTATAGCAACCATCAAGTAAAAGATTTCGGAGACTACCAAGTTTACTTGTTTGTTTTGGCAAACAACAAAGTGACAAGCAGGTATGTAGATCAAGAGTTTGCAGATTTTGAAGCTTGCATAACTGCTTTGGAAGACTACGAATAAAACAATTTTCAGACAAGTTTAGGTATCTTAAATGTACTAGATCTCCAATGGAAGACGGTAACTGCTTAAGTGGTAAGCCACTTAGATTAAGCACCCTCAACGAGACAAACTTTTGCAAGTGAGAACGAGAGTAAGAAGACACCACTTTTGCGAAACCAATCGACATCATATGTGGGTAATCTTTTATAATTATTTGGCGGATATTGCTGCTTGATGTGTTTGCTGAAAACAGAGATGTTGCCAAATCATGGATGAGATCATGCATCTTGAAATAAGTATTACCATATCTAACTTCAATCTCTTGGAAAAAAGACCTCAAGTATAATTCATTCCATGCTTCATTACCCACATCCTCTAGCTCCAAGTTTCTTCTCGATAAAAGAAAGCCATGTGCCATCCAGAGAGAGATTACATTCTTTTTTTCCATTTTGGTGTCCTTTGGGAATACTGCACAATACGCAAAGCATTGTCTCAAATCAAGTGGAAGATGTTGATAACTAAGCCTTAGGGCAGGCAAAATAGACATTTCATCTTGAGGTAAATTCCAAATCTCACTATCTCTCACATGTTCCCATTCTCTTTCTTCTCTCTTGAAGCGCAAAAGACCTCCAAGAGTCTTGGCTGCTAGAGGCACACCACCACTTTTTTTCACAATCTCCTTTCCGATAGCCACAAGGTTAGGACTTATTTCTTCTTGATGTCTAAATGCACGTTGTATGAACAACAACCAACAGTCGTCTTGAGACAGATTTGACAATTCATATGGTTGCAATGTTCCCATAATTGATCCAACCTTTTCAAGACGAGTAGTAGTTAGAACAGAAGAACCACTGGCTCCAACCTTCAAGACAGCTCTTAAATTATCCCACTTCTGTTGATCTTCATTCCAAACATCATCTAAGACAAGCAAGTATCTTTTTCCATTCAACAACTNGACCCATTTGCTAACACTAGGGGTGGTAAGCATGAGCAGTTTTCGCAACCTTCAATTCTAATAGAGACGACTCTTTTCAAAACTGAGTGATTCATCCAGTCTGGGAGACGGAATCCTCTGAAGTCAATGATTGTTAAAGAAGTCAGATTGGGGTGTGGTTTGAGGGCTTCAAGAACTTTAACTTCTTCTGATTCATATCTACGTGGTTTGAGGGCTTCAAGCACATCTGTTTCATGTAAACAATATGGTCCATATTTATACCAACTCATCCTTAAAGAGTACAGATTTTCTTTTGCAGATAAGTTGGCCTCTTTTGCCTCTGTATCCTTCTTCACTCTCTCAAGGTGTGTGATTGAAATTGTGCCATGGAGATCCAGGTTTCGTAGTTCACCAAGTTGACAACCTTTCTTCCTTCCCACAACAAAGTAACTTAGAGTCTTAAGGCATGTCAAAGATCCTATCCTTGGTGGCATACAAGTCAATGGACAACCATCAAGTAAAAGATTTCGGAGACTACCAAGTTTACTTGTTTGTTTTGGCAAACAAGAAAGTGACCAGCAGTCATGTAAATCAAGAGTCTGCAGATTTTGAAGCTTGCATAACTGCTTTGGAAGACTACGAATTCTAAGATTGCTAGACAAGTTTAGGTATCTTAAATGTACTAGATCTCCAATGGAAGACGGTAGCTGCTCCAGCTCAAGTTCTATGTAACTTAGATTAAGTACCCACAACGAGACAAAATTTTGCAAGAGAGGAGGAGAGTAAGGAGACACGATTTCAGCTAAACCAATGGACATCATATATGGGTAATATTTTACACTTACTTGGCGGATATTGCTGCTTGATGTGCTTGCCGAAAACAGAGATGTCGCCAAATCATGAATGAGATCATGCATCTTGAAATAAGTATTACCAGATTTTACTTCAATCTCTTGGAAGAAAGACCTCAAGTATAATTCATTCCATACTTCATTACCTACATACTCTAGCTCCAAGTTTCCTTTCGATAAAAGGAAACCATGTGCCATCCAGAGAGAGATTAGATTTTCCTTTTCCATTTCGGTATCCTTTGGGAATACTGCACAATATGTAAAGCATTGTCTCAAATCAAGTGGAAGGTGATGGTAACTAAGTCGCAGGGCAGGCAGAATAGAACTTTCATCTTGAGGCAACTTCCAAATCTCACTATCTCTCACATGTTCCCATTCTCTTTCTTCTCTCTTGAATCGCAAAATACCTCCCAGAGTCTTGGCGGCTAGAGGCACACCACCACATTTTTTCACTATCTCCTTTCCGATAACCACAAGGTTAGGATTTATTTCTTCTTGGTGTCCCAATGCACGTTGCATGAACAACAACCAACAATTTGCTTGAGACAGATTTGACAATTCATATGGTTGCAATGTTCCCATAATTGATCCAACCTTTTCAAGACGAGTAGTGGTTAGAACAGAAGCACCACTTGCTCCAACCTTCAAGACTGCTCTTAAATTAGCCCACTTCTCTGGATCTTCATTCCAAACATCATCTAAGATGAGTAGGTATCTTTTCCATTCAGCAACTCCTGAAGCTTCTTTTGAAGTGGAGCCAAGTCCATGTAACCAAGTAGTGGCCTTCCTTCAGCAGATTCTAGAATTGCCTTTATCAACCTCTTCTCATTAAAATTGTCCGAGACACAAATCCATATTTTGGGATTAAAATGCTCAATCACTCTCTGATCATTGAAGACCATTTGGGCAAGAGTAGTCTTTCCTAGTCCCCCCATATCAACTATTGGGAGGACCGAAAGTTGTTGGGCATCACTAACATAGTTTATCAGGATTTTCACTATCTCATCTTCCTCTTTGTCCCTTCTATAAACTTGTGGTTCAGTTAAAATAGAACCTGGTCCAAGCAATGTCCACACGAGAATATTGTTATATTCCAGATCATTAGGAATCGGCAGAAAATAGAGAATAATATATGCACGCCTTAAAGAGATATAGATGAGCTTGAGGAGCAGGAGACATGAGAAAATCATGCTGAGTTCCACTTGGCAAAAAGTCCTAAAACATATTTTGAAGTTTCTCTATTTCTTCTGCAATCATTTTCAGAATCTGATATGAACCAGTAACAAAACAAATTATTTTTAATTTGTTGCCGTCATTTTCAAAAGTGATATATACTCGAGCATCAAGGACGTACTTCTACTGTATTGTAATTACTGTTTTTGTCATTTTCAAATTGACGACGGGTCAGATTTTGTTTTTTTAATTAATACCACAATGAATGGTGGAGGGTTTGGCTAGACTCAACCTGTTGATAAATCATTTTTTTTTCACCTTTCGTCTAGAAGACAAAAGGAGGATGACGATTTCATCCTTATGCAAGTAATGTCCACAGTTGATGCCTAGACTATCGAGTAGTGGGCACGTAAAGTTCTTCTACAATCTTCTTAAGAACTTTAAGAAAAAGGGCACAAAATCTATAGACAGAAAATAAGTTGTACATCTATCATCAAAGGTAGTGAAGGGTTAGACACTTGAGACGAACATTTAGGAAAAATCTTTGAAACTTCCTCACACCCCAAACACACACACATGAATTTGATAATTGCCAAAAAATGAATATAGACAAAATTGTTGTAATACTAATTCAAGATGAGTACATGTTTCCCGTCTAGCAGCTTGTCTCTCTATTAATTTTTCTTGTAAATGAAAATCCATTCTTTCCTTAGCAATTGCATCTAGTTTCTCCATCATCTCTTTCATCCTTTTCCCAATCTTGTGACGGAAAGTGAAAATCCCTGGATGACAACGCCTTAGTCGATATTGCTTGAGTCTTGTTGCCTCATATTTACATTCATCTAATATGTCATCAACTTTATACGCAGCAGCATTGAGTTTGTGTAACCAGTTTTTAATCGCCTTGTCTTTGAGTTGCTTCATCTGAGCATCTTCAAGCACGGCTTGGATTGTAGAAAACCTGCTCGAAAGATTTTCAAACTCATTTTCAAAACCGAAAAGCAATGAAAGTTCCCCTTCAAGGAAAGAAGTGATATTTTCAATCACAATTTGAAGGAAAGCTTCTGCCATATGTGTAGAGTGAAATTAAATTGTTACACAATGAGTTCAAAATTGTTGCTTTGTGTATCATGAATAATTACTTGTTATAAATACATTAATAGGAGAATAATTATATATATATACTTTTCGTGTCATCAAAATTTCATATGGAATCCCAATATACTTTACTTTCCCTTTAATTTGTATGCCAAAAATGATGCCTGCCTCAGAATATTAGAAAGCAAATTTGGAAAACTTCTTTGCATCTTTAGTTGGAAAGGAATATACTAAGTTGCTTTGAGAATTGGAAGAATCATTTAGTTAGTGTTAAGAGTAGAGTAGGGCAAGTATCGCTTGGCGTTGTATTTGAAATTTGAAAAACACTCGAATCCTTTTCTACTTTATTATTACTGTTTTTAATTTAAAGCTGCCTTGTATGGACATGCCAATATCTTTACTCCTGGGGAAAGTCATAATATTACATGAGTAATCCTTTGGCATGCTAAGGCAATTCATGTAAATTTTGATACCATTTGACCTTGTCTCTGCTAGAACTAAGTATATGCTACCCTGTTAGACTTCTGTACATAGCAGCGTAAAATATTGAACTCCTCAAACATTTTTTTAATCAGGCAACTCTTTTATTTTGGGTATATATTCTTTCCAAGACGTGGCTTTAGTTTTATATTCATCCAAGATGTCATATGTAGCAACATTGAGTTTTCTAGTGGCTTGTCGTTGAGTGCTTCTTCAAGGACGGCTTGGATTGTAGAAAACATGCTTGAAAGCCTTTGGAATTCATTTTGAAAACCAAAAAGCAATACAAGTCCCCTTTGAGGAAGCAAGTGAGATTGTCTATCACAACTTTTACCAAAGCTTCAGCCATATGTGGAATTCACTATAACAATGAATATTTGTAATAAAACTGGCTTCTTTTCTTTCCCTTATTATTGATTGCCAACAGCTGCCCGCCACCTACATTTGTAGTTGAATATTCATCTCTAATATTGGTTGAATAACTTTTGTTGGTGTAATATACCACAAATACGTTGAAATAAAATGAACAAAAATGTATAAACAAATCTTTAGGCTGAGGCGCGGATATCTCGCTCTCTTTAAGGAGATTCAAGCCCGCTGCGACATAATCTACACCGATCCAGTAGTATGTCTCTTGACTTGTCCCCTCCAGGATACAACAGCCCAACAACGTGTACAACTCAAGCAACTCTGGATTAGTTGAAGAGTCCAAAAGCTCCACATAAGAACATCTTCCTTCAACATATATAAATATACTCTCTTGTATATAGTGAATATAGTTGAAGACTTAGATATTGTTCTATGTCTCAATTCTCTCTTTCACTATTACACACTACAATATTACTTCACACTTCTCATCTTTTTGAGATACTTCACAAAGGAAGAAACACCACTATTTATAGGTGAAGAAGTCTTCCATATAATGAATAGATAGAATGAGGGGTAGTAAAGTGAGTGGATAAATGTGATAGATGTTACGTGAGTTACAAGAAATTAATGGTCATATGAGTTACAAGAAACTAATGACCATGAGAGTTACAAGAACTAATGGCCATATAGGTTACAAGAACCAATAGTCATCTTCTACCACAATTTATACCCACTAACTTATGCACTTAATATTTTATTTTAATAATAAAATGCATATACACCAACAACTTCTTTTTAGTACTTACAGCATGCTAAAATACAAATTCATATGTAAAGGAAGCTGTTATTAGTTTAGTAACTAAGCTATAGTTTGCAACTGTAATATACTGTTATATTCTATCTGTTTTGATGATCCTCACAACTGCAGGGACATGGTCCCTGGCAGAGTGCTCTCGTCCAGATTCAAATGAGGTACAACTGTAAAACTGCTATGCCAGGTGGTAGGTGCAAAGTGCAGTGTACTGCACCAATAGGAAGAGCAGACGAGAATGCCCGTTTCAGTGGCTCATAAAATGCAGGGACCTGGTCCGTGGCAGAGTTCTCTCATCTAGATTTATAATGGTATACAACTGGAAAGCTGTCTTGTCAGAGGTTGGTGAGGCGTCAGCGTACTACACCAATCAGAATGGACGGGGTTGTTTGTCCAATGGTCAATAACTCTTTATGGTTGACTTAGTCAACATGACAAACAACAAATTAATTCAGAGAGCCAGCAAGTCTTCTCACGAACTCACTAAGAAAAGTTTGCAAGGGACCTGGTCCCTGCAAGACTGTGTATGTGAAAGGACGACAAGACAGCTGTCAGAAAAGTTGTCACCTCTGATGTGGTAGGTGCATGACTTTCTAGAGAAGCAAGCTCTTAGCCAATGGGCGGTCCCAAGGAGTTTGTGTCTTTCTGATATAGTCTTTTCTCCAAAAACACAAACTTAAGATTTGGCAAACAATATTACTTCACACTTCTCATCTTTTTGAATAGGTAGAATGAGGGGTAGTAAAGTGAGTGGATAAATGTGACAGATGTTACATGAGTTACAAGAAACTAATGGTCATATGAGTTACAAGAAACTAATGACCATGAGAGTTACAAGAACTAATGGCCATATAGGTTACAAGAACCAATAGTCATCTTCTACCACAATTTATACCCACTAACTTATGCACTTAATATTTTATTTTAATAATAAAATGGATATACACCAACAACTTCTTGAGTGTTAAGTTAAGGTCCCTAGATGTAGCACATTGAGTTCCAAGAAGAGTCGAATTGGAAATAGTCATTTTGGAAAGAATCTGGAAAATTTGGCAAGTATGGAGAAAAGGTGAGTTTTTAGTCAACTTTGAGCAGTCATAACTCCTACATCAGAATGATTTAGGTACATTTCCAGTTATGTATGGAAAACCCTTGGAATGATCTTTCCAACGCCGCTGAGTTTGCTTGATTCCGAGTTCGTATGAGTGAGTTATGCCCTTTGGAAGTTGGGCTGTTGGCACAGTCGCACAGGGCATTTTGTTTAGTCAAAAAATTTTAAGGGTATTTTTGTCTTTTCCCTAATCATTTCTTTGGCTTATATTGAGGTGTTAGACTGATGTTTGGATCATTTTTGTCCCATTTTAAAGAGTGAGAGTAAGAGTGAGAGTTAGGGCTTGGAAGATAAATGAGAAAGAAGAGGAGAAGAAGAGGAGAAAGGGAAGATCAAGCAAGGAGATCATCGTGGATTTCGTCGGGGGTGATCCCTATCAAGGTATGTGAGTTCTTAGTGATGGGTTGATCCTTTCCCTCACACACCAAACTCGTTTTATTTTTGAGAAAAGATTGGTCATGTTGTTGAAGTTGTTGGGTTGTGTTGTTGGTGTTGTTAGTTTGTGTTGTTGAGGTTGTTGGTTGTGTTGTTGGAAGTTCTTGTTGGTTTAGTACATGATTTGATTGTGTTTTTGAGTTGAATCTCTTGTTTGTTGAGGGATTTTATGATCCTTAGTGTTGGAGTTGAAACCCTTGAAGTTAGGGTGGTTTAGAGATGGAGAAATAAGAGAGGAAAGTTGAATTTCAGGGAAAAAGGGGCTGGGGCATCGCGCCAGCCAGCGCACCCCAGCAGGGGCTCTGAAGTTTCCCCTATGGGGCGCCGCGCCTAGCAGTGTGCCCCAGCAGATCCTCTGAGCTCCAAGGTCTGGCGCCCCGCGCCTTGCAGAGCGCCAAGGACGCCAAGTTTTTCCCGTTCTTTCCCCGCTTTCTCATGCATGTTCCTAGGTATTATACCTATGTTTCCTAGTTGTTTCCGACACTCCAAAGTACATCTAAACATCAAGAATCCCTCTATAACATGTGATCAAACACCTTGAATTCATAATTCCAATTCAAGGAAAGTTAGATTCCAATTCAAGGAAAGTTAGTTTCCAAGTCAAGTGAAGTTAGTTTCAAAGTCAAGTGAAGTTAGTTTCCAAGTCAAATGAAGTCAAGCTTAGAAGTACGTAAGTCAAAACAAGTCTTTAAGGTATTCCAAGAGTCTTCATTGAACGTTTTAACTTCTTTTTAAGGCTCAAGTTCCAAGTTAAGTATAGAGCTCCAAGTTAAGTAAAGAGTATCGAGTTTCAAGTCAAGTCAAGAGTTTTCAGTTAAGTCAAGAGTTTCGAGTTAAGTCAAGAGTCAATAGTTAAGTGCATTTCTCAAAAGTTATTAGGGAACTAAGTATTCCCAAAAAAGTTTATAAATGTTTTCACATTTAAAAAAAGAGGAAACTGAGATTTCCAAAAGAGTTTTGAGAAGTTTGAGTACTATCTCTTTTTGAGAAAAGATGAGTTTTTGCGAAAGAGTTTCTAAAACATGATTAGTATGACAAATCGAGTATGTCATCAATGTTTAAACAGTATGGTCTCTAGATATACCATCAATGTTTAAGCAGTATGAATATCCCGAGTCATCAATGATCATATTAAAATATGGTTTTGAGATGTTCTTTTTAGAAAGAGTTTTCAAGAGCCTTTGGGCCAAGTTTTGAGTAATTATCTCAACTAAAGAAAGATGTGTTTAAAACACTAATGAGCTAAAGTATTTTGGGAGTAGTCTTGAGCACCGATTTGGGGACACGAGTTCATATTAACTCAACTCTCCATAATAGCCATGTAGCCAAACATGGGATTTCTCGGATCATACTTTTTAGATTATCACGAAAGTTAAGCTAGTGGATCCATTAAGCAAAAGTTAAAGATAACTTTTTATATCACGGCAAGGTATAGGATGGTCCTTGGGCAACGTGAGGTAAAATGTTGTATCACTACTTAAGCATGTAATGGTGGTTATTGGTTAGAGAACTCCCACAGTAGAAAGAGCTTGGTTCCTCGAGAAGTTCTGCTTAGTGTGGATGGGGGTATGGGACTTCATTCATGCATTGCACAAGTAGACTTCGAAAGGAAGCATGGTATTTTCATGATATTATAAATATGATTTTTATGTCATGTTTTAAATAGTTTTGCAAGCTTTATATATATTGCATGTGTCTCATTGCTTTATACTGAGTTCAGTTATTCGTGAGTTGTATAGAGCCAAGGTAAGTTCTCTTTTGTATTATTTTCAAATTTAAGTTGTTGTTTAGCGGTCCAGCTTGCATACTCGTACATTCCATGTACTGATGCCAGTTGGCTTGCATCTTGTTATGATGCAGACGCAGGTACCCAGGATCAGCATCCAGTACGTCGTTGATCCAGCTGAGCACTCCAGAGTCAGTGGTGAGCCTCCTTGCATTTCGGAGGTCTCAATTATTTATGTTCTTAAGTTTTGTTTTATTAGGATGTTGCGGGGTTTGTCCCAACATCCATCTCAGTATTTTAGAGGCTTCATAAACAGTCAGTCAGTTAGTTAGTTTGAGTCTCTCTTTTGTGTATATATATGTAAATATTCTATTTTTAGACTTGAGTTGCCGTTTTGGCTAGATTTTATCCGTTGGTTGTTTTATAACCTTTCATTGCATTGAGTTATGCTTTTGAGATAAGTTTTCGCTGAGTTAAGAAAGCCAGGCCAAGGGTTCGCTTGGGGCCAGCAATGGTCTCCAAGTGCCGATCCCGCCCAGGGTGTAGGCTCGGGGCGTGACAAACTTGGTATCAGAGCACAGAGTTCAAGTGTCCTAGGGTGTCTATGAAGCCGTGTCAGTAAGATCTTGTTTATGGTTGTGAGGGCCCCACTTCTATAAATGAGGGACTATAGACATTTAAGAAAAGTCTCCCTTCTTTCACACTCTTAATCGCGCAATAGAACTAAGTCATAGAGATCTATTCTAACTCGTGCGTTCTCAGAATCTTTCGACTACCCATCATACTAGAGGTGGTTGAAAAGTAGCGTCAGTTCTTTGTCGATGAGTTGTTCTTAGCAAGAGTCTTGAGAAGTCATGAGAATTCAGAGGGGCTTAAGAGAAGCCCAAGAGTAAGTTTAAGTGTTCAGTTTCGGAGTAATGCCTTCTTATGAATCATGCATTTGAGCTAAAAGTGAGTTGTACTCTCTTCTCTAAGTATTGTTTCAGCTGAGAGCCTTACGAGGAGGTATGTTTAGAGCTTGGGTATGATTTTCACCCTAAAGAGTAGCATGAGTTACGAGATTATAAGCAGTAGTAGAGAAAGAGCCCAGAGTTAGATAGAGAAATATACAGAAGTTTAGTAATTTAAGTAAGGGAGATAGTGATGAGGCAAGCTATGTTATTGTAGTCATGCACCTAGTAAGTTATGAATGAGGAGTTGTCCCTTATGGATAGACTAAGAAGTGATAAGTTGTGAAGATTACATCATAAGAGGAAGAGTGTGTTATAGCTAGAAAGGAGTTAGTGATGAAGTGTTATTGTGTAGAAAATGACTAAGTGAGAGTGTTGAAAAAGAAAGCAGAGTATTCATGAGGTGTTAGATCTAAGCTAGGCTTATGATTTTGAGGGAGGTCCCATAACATTCAAAGTGGTATAGAATTATTGGGCATTGATGTATAGTGAATGAGTGAATAGTACTCAAGTTATGAAGGGAAATGTGATAGTAAATTGTGAGTATGAATACTAAGAGGTGAGGTTTGACTATTGGTCATAAGGTCCTAGTGGACAAGAGTTTCTGAATTTGTACCTAGTAGTTGTAAGTTAGTATAGTAAGCGAGCAATCATATTAATATTCATGTTTAGTCATAAACCTTAAGCTTGAATTTGAGATGAGTGTCATGACCAAAAGAAATGGCAACATGAGAGTGATGATGCTAGTCTTGAGATTTGATCTAGTAGACTTGACATAGAGTAGGTAAGGAATTAAGGTGATTAGTTGCAATAAATATGAGTGGTACAAGTGTGATTAAGTCACCAGAGTAACAAGAGCATTAAGAGGTGTACCAAAAGGGTATGTAACCAGAAGAAGTTAAAGGAAACACCTTTGAAAGAGGTCTTAGCACCACTTATAGAGAGTTTGGTAGGCATGAGATAAATTTCTCCCAAGTGTTAGATTAAAGAAGAGGTAAACAAGTTAAAGATGTGGAATAGGTCCATAGCTTTCAAGTGTTAGCTTTAGACCTAAGGGGGAGATGTCAAGATGAGAAATGGAGTCAAGTGTTTTAGATTAAGATGGTAATGAATTCAAAGCATTTGCGAGATATCTTTTCAGAGGTCATTTTAGAAATGGAGTGGTGTTAAAATGAGGAGGTTGATGTTCTTATCGTGTTGTGATGGTGGGATAGTTCCATTTAAGGTTTTTGTTGGAATGTATACGTCCACGTTTTCTATAGGAACAGGTCCTCAGCAAAGTTACAATAACAGAAAATAAACAAAGTGCTGAAAGTAAAGATTGCACAACAACTTTACGTGGAAACCTCTTTGCTTAAGGGAGTAAAACCACGACCTGGCCTGCCAGAACTTTTCAAACTTCTTTCACTAATCTTCTCCAAGCAAAAGTAAAAGCAAGTTTACAAATCGAGATTAGCCTACTAATCCCAACTCTAAGCAATACCTCCTATTACTTAGATGAGCCAGAGCAGATACAACACCACCCACTATACTAATCCTAACCAATTAATATAGACTTTTAGAGTAAGAACCTAAGTTACCCTTAACCTAGTTCTTACAATGATTCAAACAAGTTTGAAACGTTTCTTTCACAAGTGAAACGGATTTTACAATATCAGAACTATTACAAGCAAACAAAATAACAACTGGTACAAAAAGCTCTTGAAGCAATCGATCAAGTCCCTTGTTGTTCTTGAAGCTTGAAAGATTCTCTCTTTAAATAAATGAGTGAATATTGTTGTCTCATGTTTGATATATACCCTGAAGAGTTATTACCAAATGTTCAAGCAACCTCCTTGCTTCTGATTGGTGAAGTACTCTGCAGCTTCACCAACTTTTTGACGCAGACAACTTTTACAGCTGTACCGCACTTTGCCAGCTGGCAGAGTATTCATACTCTGCAGAGGACCAGGTCCCTGCACTTGTGAGGAGATCATCAAAACATCTAGGAGTATAAGCACTTATCAATTTCCCCCTTTTTGATGATGACAAACAA
Organism: Solanum stenotomum; assembly: GCF_019186545.1. Lineage (NCBI taxonomy): Eukaryota > Viridiplantae > Streptophyta > Magnoliopsida > Solanales > Solanaceae > Solanum > Solanum stenotomum. Next base: position 18,484 of record NW_026036039.1, read on the forward strand.
CATGCATATCTCATCTCGTGAGTGGAATAACATTCATTCAAAACCCCTTTTGGTAGTGCACAATGCCACAATTCCCCTTTAGTTCAATGCCCCTATTCCAGTGCTCCCCCACTGTTCCCCCTTAGTTTAATGCCCCTATTCCAGTTCTCCCTCAACAAAAACTTCCCCCTTTTGACATCATTAAAAAGGTGAAGCAGTAAACATATTCAAGTTAAATGCAAGGCAATAAAGAAGTCAGGGCCTTGGGCCACACAGAACATGTGTATGTAAGCATAAAGAGAATATTAAATCACACATGAACAAGGCACTTAACAAAAAGAGAGCATCATATCATATATACTGACCACTGTAGTTTAGTCAAAACAATAAAAGACACAAGGTGAATCATAAAAAAAGACAAACAACAGGAGAAACAAGACACATTTAGGGCGGAGGAGAGGAGGGATTAAAAGTACGCATCAACAGCAATATGCACTCATTGACACTCTCATGTGCCTGTATCAGTTGCTTGTTTAGGGACTTAATGTCCTCATTTAGAGAGACATTTGTCTTCAGCAACATTGTGTTTTCATCCCTTAATTCTTTGAGCATCAGTTCGTGACTCTCACTGGTACCAGGTACCCTGGAAACGGCCTTCTGCAGTTCAGACTTCAGCCTGGTGATTTCAACCTCCTTATCGCTCATAATCTTGGTGAGATCAGTCACCTCTCTCATAAGAGTAGCTTGCTGTTCCAAAACATCTGCCACCTGAGATCTGCCCTTAGCTGGTCCCTCAATGCACTCACATTCTAGTAGAGTAGACATAGTGAACATTTGTTTGGTAATGCCAGGTACCCCTCTTCCTACTGGGACTTCAAAATGGTTAAAGACAAAGTTTAGCAAATACCCATAAGGAATTCCGTGCTTCGCATTCTTTCATGTCATTACTCTATGCATGTGTTCCAGCATAATTGCAGGGAGATTAATTTCCTCAAGCTCATCAAGTTTTTCCATGAGGAAAAGATCGGCAACAGAGGCTACTGTTCTCTTCTCAGTCCTGGGCACCATTACTTTGTTAATGAACTCAAACATTAATTGATACTCCCCTTTAAGAAACTTCTTGGGAAGGCCTGCACGCTTGACATCTCCTCGTTTGGTAGCAAGCTTCGAGAAATCACCAGATGGTTTGCATCCCTCAATAGTTCGAACTCCCACGACATGCACTCCAAGAATAATTCCCAGAGTTTCTTCATCAAGATGAATCTCCACATTCCTGATTGTCGTTATGATTCCACCACCTTCCAGTAGTTCTATTTTATAGAAGAACTCACGCACTTCAGGTTCATGTAAGTATGGAACTGGTGGTCCAAATAAATGATTCCATCCTTAAATGGTAACAGCATCAACCAAATTGGCCGTACCAAACAGTGTGTTAATGTCAGGGTCAAAGACTCTACCATTCAAGAATTTTTGTTGCTCCATATTCTCTACCTGCTCTTTTCTAGTCAAATCCTTTTCTTTGATTTGATCTTTAATCTTGGGACCAGGTCTCTATACGGGTTGTCCTTTGACTGCTTTCTTCATGTTTCTCCCTTTGCAAGAGATGTCTATTTTTTAACCTTTGCATTTTTTGTAGTAGATTTCTTTCCCCCTTTTTGATTTCCCTTTGATTTAATCCTTTCTTCCTCAGCTTCTCTCCTCGTTTTTACCACATACTTGACAGCATCTTCAGATTCACTTTCACTATTCATAATAGACAAAGGAGTAGAGGCAGGATGTTCAGTTTTAAGCCCTTCTCTTCTCCTCTTCCTAGTTCTTTCCGTGTGGGCTTTGCTTGCAGCAATAGCACTTCCCATAACCTTTTGTGCTTCGCTCCTTGTAATATACTTCCTTTTGTCCCATTTAGAGTGAGACATTTCCAACTTTCCCTTCCCTTTTCTCTATTGCTCATTTGCTCGTTCAGCAGAGTTTTCAACAATGTCAACCTCAGATGTACTTTTAATTGCTTCCAACTCAGAAACATTTATTTGAGATTGGTTTGCTCCACGCATTCCCCTTGGGCGCTATTTTAATGGAACCTCTTCTTCTTCTTCTTCGTTATCGCTTCCAACATCCAATGATTTTGGTGTTTGGTCAAAGATAGGCTCACTTCTGGGAAGGACCTGATTCGATGACTCCAACTCATGCTCCAGAGAAGTGGGTTGAACATCACCTCTTAAAAAGGCTAAGCTTTGAACGGCCACCAGTTCAGCACCAGCAGTTAGAGTCTCATTAGGTTTTACCACAGATTGTGCTTCTAAAATGGGGGATTTTTCACTAGATAGGATCAGAGTGGGAGAGCAAACCAAGGTATTTCCGGAGTGAAGAACAGGGGAGACTAAAATGTCGGCCGGCGGGCAGATGGGTTCAACCATTTCGCTGGCACCACAGACAGGGGTGGAGGGAGACTCTTCAGCAGGAGGAACAAGGAAGTTGAAAGGGCTAGGGTTTTCAACCTTTTGGGGAAAGGATATTTTTGAGGAAGACTCAGTGATAGACATTTTTTGAGGAGAAAAATGAAGAACTTGGAGAGAAGTTTAGAGAAACATATTAATTAATTTTTTTTTGAAAGGAGAAGAGAGAAGCTAAAAATAAATTCTCTAAAAAAAATTCAAATAAAAAAGGTATCGGGTCTCAATGGAGGTGACCTTTGGTATTAAAAACGACAAGACATTTTGAACTGACACGATGAATGGGCGAGAGACACGTGGCAACGATGTTTGACTTTTAGATAGTGTAGTATAAGTGATACTAACCTCTTGAGGTCTAGGTCCTCCTTTCAGTTTGTAACTCTGTCTGTGTGATTAAACATTTCCTTCAGCTAGACACACCATGAGTGTATACCTGCATTAAGGTACAGAAGTGAATTCTTTTATGATAGACATTACAACAAGTATAGATACCTTCCCTCCTTAACTTAATCAATAAGAAAAAAATTCTATCGAAAGGTCAGGTAATTTTGAGCATCCCTAGCTGCATCTTGTTTTTAATAAAGACATCTTTACTTAACGATTTTGTAAAGATGTCTGCCAGCTGGTCTTCAGTTTTACAGAACCTCATCACCACATTTAGCTTTTCAACACTGTCTCTTAGGAAGTGATGCCTTATATCTATGTGTTTTGTCCTCTTGTGCTGGACCGGATTTTTGGCCATGTTCATGGCACTAGTATTATCGCAAACGAGAGGAATAGTGTCTGTAAGTACACCAAAAACTTCCAGCTGCTGCTTAATCCATAACAATTGTGCACAACATGATGCAACAGCCACATACTCTGCCTCTGCAGTAGACAATGCCACATAATTCTGCTTCTTTGTTCCCCATGAAATCAAGGTTGATCCTAGGAAGTGTGCCATGCCTGATGTACTTTTTCTATCAACAAGAAAACCTACATAATCAGCATCAGCATAACCTATAAGATCAAAAGAGTCATCAGTAGGGTAGAAGAGGACCAGGTCCTGAGTTCCCTTCAAGTATCTCAAGATACGTTTGGCTGCCTTTAGGTGAGACTCATTTGGTGCTGCTTGAAATCTTGCACACATCCCTGCACTAAACACTATATCGGGCCTGCTTGTAGTGAGGTGCAGGAGTGACCCAATAATTCCCCTATACATGGTCTGATTGACCTCCACACCATTTTCATCTTTATCAAGTTTCACACTTGTGCTCATAGGAGTATCCAACACCTTTGCCTCAAGAAGATTAAATTTCGTGAGCAACTCTTTGATATACTTTTCTTGGCATATTGAAGTGCCTTGAGAGGTTTGTTTGATCTGCAAGCCTAGGAAGAAAGTGAGTTCTCCCATAATGCTCATTTCAAACTCACTGCTCATCAGATTAGAGAATTCCTTGCAAAGTAAAAGTGGCTCCAAAGATGATATCATCCACATAAACCTGCACAATCAGCAACTCCTTTTCTCTGGATTTCAAAAACAGTGTATTATCAATTTTGCCTCTTTTGAACCCATTTGCAAGAAGGAATTTTGACAGTCGTTCATACCAAGCTCTAGGAGCTTGTTTTAACCTATACATAGCCTTGTCTAACTTCAGCACATGATTTGGCAGTTCTGCATCTTCAAAGCCTGGAGGCTACTTGACATATACTTCTTCCTTCAGATTCTCATTCAAGAAAGCACTCTTGACATCCATTTGGAATAGTTTAAATTCTATATGTGCGGCAAATGCTATTAAAATTCTGATGGCTTCCATTCTGGCTACAGGAGCAAATGTCTCATCATAATCAATTCCCTCTTCTTGGTTGTAACCCTGTACCACCAGTCTTGACTTATTTCTAGTAATGATTCCATGCTCATCCATTTTGTTTTTGAAGACCCATCTGGTCCCAATAATGGTTCTATCAAGTGGTCTGGGGACCAGGTGCCACACCTTGCTTCTCTCAAACTGATGAAGCTCCTCCTGCATTGAATTTACCCAGTCTACATCCTTCAAAGCTTCCTTAATATTCTTGGGTTAAACAGATAATATGAATGCTGAATGTGCAACTAGATTTCTTGATTTAGACCTAGTTTGAATTCCTGAGTCAAGTGGAGAGGTGAGATTGTCTAGTGGATGTAAAGATTGATGTTTCCATCCAGACTTTTTGGTAATCTCTTCTTCTCTGTCAGCATCAGAATTGCCTTCATCTTCTTCAAGATTTTGAGACACTATTTCCTGTGATGCATTTGAGGGACCAGGTCCTTTTAAGTGTTCTGCATCATTCTCTTTTGCGCTCTGATCATCCTGCTGCTTGGTCATCAGCTCCTCAACCTCGTAGTCCTCATTGTTCTCTCTTCTTGTACCCAATTCATCAAACTTGATGTGCATGCTTTCTTCAACACAAAAAGTTCTTTTGTTGAACACCCTGTAAGCCTTGCTTGTAGATGAGTACCCGACAAATACTCCCTCATCACTTCTGCAATCAAACTTGCCTAGATCATCCTTTCCATTTTTTAGCACAAAACATTTGCACCAGAATGGCTTGAGATGAGCAATTGAAGGCTTTCTGTCATTTAACAGCTCATAAGGTGTTTTCTTGATGATTGTTCTGATAAGACACCTATTTGTCACATAGCAAGTTGTATTAACTGCTTCAGCCCAAAAATTAATTGCAAGTTCTGAATTAATCATCATAGTTCTAGCAATCTCCACCAGAGTTCTGTTTTTTCTTTCAATAATTCCATTTTGCTGAGGAGTTCTTGGTGCTGAGAAGTTATGGCTGATTCCATTTTCTGCACAAAACCCTTCAAGTATAGAGTTTTCAAACTCTGTACCATGATCAGATCTGATACTGGCTATCTTGCAATTTATCTTCAATTGGATGGCTTTGGCAAAAGTGATCAGAGTTCCAGTAGTCTCATCCTTTTTTCGCAAAAACATATTCCAGGTGTACCTGGAGAAATCATCAACAATTACAAGAATATATTTTTTACCTCCTCTGCTTTGAATTCTGACCGGTCCACACAAATCCATGTGGAGAAGTTCTAGAGGTCTGGTAGTGCTCACACCCCTTTTTGCCTTGAAAGAAGATCTTGTTTGTTTTCCTTTTACACAGGCGTCACAGTCTTTGTCATTTGAGAACTTCAGCTTTGGTAATCCGCGGACTAGGTCCCCTGCAACAAGCTTGTTAAGTAAAGAGGTACTTACATGACCCAGTCATTTATGCCAAAGATTTACATCGTCAGTTTGAGCACTCAGATATGACAGGCTGACTCCTTCAATAGAATCAAGATCAGCAACATACATATTCTTGACTCTTTTTGCAGACATCACAATTTTCTTAGTTGCACAGTTTGTAACCACATAGCTTTCAGACATGAACTTGACTTCATTTCCCTTGTCACAAATTTGTGAAGTGCTCAAAAGATTGTATTTTAAACCCTCCACATAGTGTACATTATTTATCGAATTATCAGCCGATCTCCCTATTCTGCCAATACCAAGGATAGAGCCCTTCTTTCCACTACCAAACGACACACCACCACCTTGGTGTGCTTCCAAAGAGAGGAAGCTTGAAGTGTCTCCAGTCATGTGCCTTTAGCATCCACTGTCCATGTACCAACATTGACTCCTTCCTCTCTTCTACATAGAAATTATTTGTTAGATTTAGGAACCCACTTCAGACGAAATTCCCAGTAATCATTAAGAGGTCTAATAAGAAACCTTTCTGTCCAGGGTGGCGTGATGTTTTTACTGAAACGATACAGGGGACCAAGTCCCTTGTGTCCCTTTTTAACATTATTTTCAAATCTAATAAATCTCACATGCTTTTTTTTTAGCTTTTCTCAGAATCTCACAATTTTCTTTCAAATGACCATTTCGACCATAGTGAGTGCATAAAAGGTTGTCAGATACAGACACATACTTTCTATGGGGATTGTAGGGAGGTTCTATTGGTCTGCATCCCAACCCTTTCTTTCCATTGAAACTTTGATTGGACAGATTAGAGAGTATCTTAGAGGAGTCAGTCCATTTCAGGGAGTGACTTAATTCCTCCTTGACCTTACTCAAATCCTTTCTCAGTTGAGAATTTGTTTCAAGAGAAACGACTAGCTTAGACTCATAATTTTTTAGGTTTTCTTCCAGTTCTTCCTAAAAAATGCTAAGCTTTCTCTTCCCACCTACTGAGTTTCCAGGGTCCTTCTCAGATGTTATATTATAAGTCTCTAGAATACCTATCCCTTCACTAATTTCAGCAACTTGAGACATGAGAGCAGAATTCTTATCTTCACACAAACTTAATTTTTTATTCAACATTAAGTTTTCAGTGGTTCGTTCATCAACACAATCAATAAGCAGAGCAGCAAGTTTTCTCAAATTTTTAATAGGCAGATTATCTAGATCATCTTTAAGATCAAAAAGAGTTACCTCATCTGAATCCTCTTCATCATCAGAATTTGCCATTAAGGAGAAAATAAAGTTGAAAATGCTTTCATTATCCTCAATGGCCATCATTGAGACATTCTCATGACTCTCTTCATCTTTTTCTGATTCACTTGAGTCATTTCCCCACACAGCAATGGCCTTTCTCACCATCTAATCCGCATATGCCTTCCTTCGAGCATAGTCTGGGACCAGGTCCCTCTTGCGAGGTCTGGTGTCATGAGTTTCCTGCTTTGGACTGGGGCAGTTCCTTGTGAAGTGTCCATGTTTGCCACACTTATGGCAAATATCATTTGCAGTAGCAGTCCTGTTGGAAGAGGTTTTCTTTTGGAAGCCTTCATGCTTCTTTAAGATCTTCTGAAATCTTCTAGTGACATATGCCATTTCATCCTCCTCTTCAGTCTCTTTACTTTGAGATATTTTCAAAGCAATGCACTTCTCCTTCTTTCCTTCCTTCACAGTTGTCCCCTGTTTTTTGTTCATCACGTAGGTCTGAAGATTCCCAATCAGTTCGTCCATGGAAAGCGTCATTAGATCTTTGGCTTCTGTTATGGCATCCACCTTTCTTTCCCAAGATTTCGGAAGCACCTTGAGAATCTTACGAATTTGCTTACGGACAGGAATAGGTTCACCCAACCCTCTCAGCTCGTTGGTGATAGAAGTGAATCTTGAGTTCATCTCAAAGATGGATTCCCCTTCCTTCATAATGAAATTTCATACTGAGTGGTAAGCATATCAACTTTAGATTCTTTTACTCGTTGAGTTCCTTCATGGGCTGTTTGAAGACAATCCCATATCTCCTTGGCAGTCTCACAAGCAGAAATCATGTTCTACTCATCTGCTCCAATTCCGCACACCAGAATCTTCTTTGCTTTGTAGTTCTTTTCTCTCTTTCTCCTATCTGCCTCGTTGTAGTCCTTTCTGGTTTTGACAACAGTGGTGGTAAGCTCTCCATCCTTCACTTCCTTTGTAGGAACATATGGTCCAGCAAGGATGATGTCCCATAACTCAGAATCCTTAGCGTTGATGTAGTCGTGCATTCGATTTTTCCACCAGCCATAATATTGTCCATTAAAACGCGGTGGCCTGGTAGAAGATTGTCCTTCCTCCATATTGGGTGGAGCAGCCATTCCGTCAGGATCTTTCCTTTTCTTGGTGTTAACCAGAGAGAAAAGACGTGCTCTGATACCACTTGTTGGAATGTATACGTCCACGTTTTCTATGGGACCAGGTCCTCAGCACAGTTACAATAACAGAAAATAAACAAAGTGCTGAAAGTAAAGATTGCACAATAACTTTACGTGGAAACCTCTTTGCTCAAGGAAGTAAAACCACGACCTGGCCTGCCAGAACTTTTCAAACTTCTTTCACTAATCTTCTACAAGCAAAAGTAAAAGCAAGTTTACAAATCGAGATTAGCCTACTAATCCCAACTCTAAGCAATACCTCCTATTACTTAGATGAGCCAGAGCAGATACAACACCACCCACTAAACTAATCCTAACCAATTAATATAGACTTTTAGAGTAAGAACCTAAGTTACCCTTAACCTAGTTCTTACAATGATTCAAACAAGTTTGAAACGTTTCTTTCACAAGTGAAACGGATCTTACAATATCAGAACTATTACAAGCAAACAAAATAACAGCTGGTACAAAAAGCTCTTGAAGCAATCGATCAAGTCCCTTGCTGTTCTTGAAGCTTGAAAGACTCTCTCTTTAAATGAATGAGTGAATATTGTTGTCTCATGTTTGATATATACCCTGAAGAGTTATTACCAAATGTTCAAGCAACCTCCTTGCTTCTGATTGGTGAAGTACTCTGCAGCTTCACCAACTTTCTGACGCAAACAACTTTTACAGCTGTACCGCACTTTGCCAGCTGGCAGAGTATTCATACTCTGCAGAGGACCAGGTCCCTGCACTTGTGAGGAGATCATCAAAACATCTAGGAGTATAAGCACTTATCAGTTTTTAACAATGAGGAAGAAAAGGATGAGGTTTTACTATGAGAAATATTCAAATGAGAGCCCTTAGTTGGATCTAAAAGAGTGGTTAGTAAGAGTCCATGGAGTTGTTAGAATACTAAGCTTTAATGTGGTGTTAAAGAGTTATAGCCTTGGGATAAGATTCCCTATAGAGAGGTATAGAATCCGAACCTAAGGATTTGGGTTAAGCTCGAATATGGTAAGAGCAGACCATTAGATGCAGACCTTAGTAAGAGTAAACCCTTCCATACCAAGACTAGCCGTCGTTCAAGGACGAATGATTCCAAGGGGGAGATATTGTAACACCCCAGAGAATTTTTCAAACTAAGACTCGAGCCGTCCTTCATCTGGAGTGAGATTTTACTGAGGAATAAAATTTCTTGAGTGTTAAGTTAAGGTCCCTAGATGTAGCACATTGAGTTCCAAGAAGAGTCGAATTGGAAATAGCCATTTTGGAAAGAATCTGGAAAATTTGGCAAGTATGGAAAAAAGATGAATTTTTGGTCAATTTTGAGCAGTCGTAACTCCTAGCTCAGAATGATTTAGGCGAATTTCCAATTATTTCTGGAAAGCCCTTGGAATGATCTTTCCAACGCCGCCGAGTTTGCTTGATTCTTTGTTCGTATGAGTGAGTTATGCCCTTTGGAAGTTGGGCTGTTGGCACAGTCGCACAGGGCAGTTTGTTTAGTCCGAAAATTTTAAGGGTATTTTGGTCTTTTCCCTAATCATTTCTTTGGCTTATATTGAGGTGTTAGACTGATGTTTGGATCATTTTTGTCCCATTTTAAAGAGTGAGAGTAAGAGTGAGAGTTAGGGCTTGAAAGATAAGAGAGAAAGAAGAGGAGAAGAAGAGGAGAAGAAGAGGAGAAAGGGAAGATCAAGCAAGGAGATCATCGTGGATTTCGTCGGGGGTGATCCCTATCAAGGTATGTGAGTTCTTAGTGATGGGTTGATCCTTTCCCCCACACACCAAACTCGTTTTATTTTTGAGAAAAGATTGGTCATGTTGTTGAAGTTGTTGGTTTGTGTTGTTGGTGTTGTTGGTTGTGTTGTTGGAAGTTCTTGTTGGTTTAGTACATGATTTGATTGTGTTTTTGAGTTGAATCTCCTGTTTGTTGAGGGATTTTATGATCCTTAGTGTTGGAGTTGAAACCCTTGAAGTTAGGGTAGTTTAGAGATGGAGAAACAAGAGAGGAAAGTTGCCATTCCTTCCTCACTTTCTTATGCATGTTCCTATGTATTATACCTATATTTCCTAGTTGTTTCCGACACTCCAAAGTACATCTAAACATCAAGAATCCCTCCATAACATGTGATCAAACACCTTGAATTCATAATTCCAACTCAAAGAAAGTTAGATTCCAATTCAAGGATAGTTAGTTTCCAAGTCAAGTGAAGTTAGTTTCCAAGTCAAGTGAAGTCAAGCTTAGAAATACGTAAGACAAAACAAATCTTTAAAGTTTTCCAAGAGTCTTCATTGAACGTTTTAACTTCTTTTTAACGCTCAAGTTCCAAGTTAAGTATAGAGCTCCAAGTTAAGTAAAGAGTATCGAGTTTCAAGTCAAGTCAAGATTTTTCAGTTAAGTCAAGAGTTTCGAGTTAAGTCAAGAGTCAAGTGCATTTCTCAAAAGTTATTAGGGAACTAAGTATTCCCAAAGAAGTTTATAAATGTTTTCACATTTAAAAAAAAAAAAAAAAAGGAAACTGAGATTTCCAAAAGAGTTTTGAGAAGTTTGAGTACTATCTCTTTTTGAGAAAAGATGAGTTTTGCAAAAGAGTTTCTAAAACATGATTAGTATGACAAATCGAGTATGTCATCAATGTTTAAACAGTATGGTCTCTAGATATACCATCAATGTTTAAGCAGTATGAATATCCCGTGTCATCAATGATCATATTAAAATATGGTTTTGAGATGTTATTTTTAGAAAGAGTTTTCAAGAGCCTTTGGGCCAAGTTTTGAGTAATTATCTCAACTAAAGAAAGATGTGTTTAAAACACTAATGAGCTTAAGTATTTTGGGAGTAGTCTTGAGCACCGAATTGGGGACACGAGTTCATATTAACTCAACTCTCCATAATAGCCATGTAGCCAAATATGGGATTTCTCGGATCATACTTTTTAAATGATCACGAAAGTTAAGCTAGTGGATCCATTAAGCAAAAGGTAAAGATAGCTTCTTATATCACGGCAAGGTATAGGATGGTCCTTGGGCAACGTGAGGTAAAACGTTGTATCACTACTTAAGCATGTAGTGGTGGTTATCGGTTAGAGAACTCCCACAATAGAAAGAGCTTGGTTCCTCGAAAAGTTCTGCTTAGTGTGGATGGGGTATGAGACTTCATTCATGCATTGCACAAGTAGACTTCGAAAGGAAGCATGGTATTTTCATGATATTATAAATATGATTTTTACGTCATGTTTTAAATAGTTTTGCAAGCTTTATATATATTGCATGTGTTTCATTGCTTTTGAGTTCAGTTATTCGTGAGTTGTACAGAGCCAAGGTAAGTTCTCTTTTGTATTATTTTCAAGATTAAGTTGTTGTTTAGCGGTCTAGCTCGCATACTCGTACATTCCATGTACTGATGCCAATTGGCCTGCATCTTGTTATGATGCAGACGCAGGTACCCAGGATCAGCATCCAGTACGCCGTTGATCCAGCTGAGCACTCCAGAGTCAGTGGTGAGCCTCCTTGCATTCCGGAGGTCTCAATTATTTATGTTCTTAAGTTTTGTTTTATTAGGATGTTGCATGGTCTGTCCCAACATCCATCTCAGTATTTTAGAGGCTTCATAGACAGTCAGTTAGTTAGTTAGTTTGAGTCTCTCTTTTGTGTATATATATGTAAATATTCTATTTTGAGACTCGAGTTGCCGTTTTGGCCAAATTTTATCCGTTGGTTGTTTTATAACCTTTCATTGCATTAAGTTATGCTTTTGAGATAAGTTTCCGTTGAGTTAAGAAAGCCAGGCCAAGGGTTCGCTTGGGGCCAGCAATGGTCTCCGAGTGTCGGTCCCGCCCAGGGTGTAGGCTCGGGGCGTGACAGGTTTAGTAACTAAGCTATCGTTTGCAACTGTAATATACTGTTATATTCTAGGTGTTTTGATGATCCTCACAAATGCAAGGGCATGGTCCCTGGCAGAGTGCTCTCGTCTAGATTCAAATGAGGTACAACTGTAAAGCTGTCATATCAGGAGGTAGGTGAAAAGTGCAGTGTACTGCGCCAATAGGAAGAGCGGACGAGACTGTCCGTTTCAGTGGCTCATAAAATGCAAGGACCTGGTCCGTGGCAGAGTTCTCTCATCTAGATTTATGATGGTATACAACTGGAAAGCTGTCCTGTCAGAGGTTGGTGAGGCGTCAGTGAACTACACCAATCAGAATTGATGAGGTTGTTTGTCCAATGGTCAATAACTCTTTATGGTTGACTTAGTCAACATGGCAAACAACAAATTAATTCTTTCATTCAAAATGAGAGAGAGCCAGCAAGTCTTCTCAAGAACTCACTAAGAAAAGTTTGCAAGGACCTGGTCCCTGCAAGACTGCGTATATGAAAGGACGACAAGACAGCTGTCAGAAAAGCTGCCACCTCTGATGTGGTAGGTGCACGACTTTCCAAAGAAGTAGGCTCTCAGCCAATGGGTGGTCCCAAGGAGTTTGTGTCTTTTTGATATAGTCTTTTCTCCAAAAACACAAACTTAAGATTTGGCAAACAAAAACACACAAGCTTAAAAAGAGAAGGTCATCTTCAAGGAAGAACTCAAGCAAAAAAACACATACAGCAAGGACCTGATCAACCGAAGAAGTGCTTCACGTACCTGCTGTTGTTCTTGAATATTTGTATTGAGCTAAACTTGTAGGATTCGTTTCACTTTGTTAAGAAACGTTTCAAACTCTTGTGTGTAGTGAGGGTAAGAACATTGTTAGAGTTAAATTTGTGTCTTACATTTAAAAAGTCTATATTAATCAGTGAGGGTTAGTATAGTGGGCAATGGATGCATTGCTTAGACTTGTTTAAGTAATAGTTGTATTACTTAGTGTGAGATTAGGATGTTAATCTCATTGTTGTAGTGTAAACTGTGTTTCGCTTTTGCTTGAGAAGATTAGTGAAAACAGTTGAAAATCCTGTGTGACAAGTCGTGGTTTTACTCACTTGAGCCAGGAGGTTCCAACGTAAAACTCTTGTGCCTGTTTTACTTTGTGTTATTTTTTTCTGCACTATTATTCTGTCGAGGGACCTGGTCCTGTGATCACTGGTGGACGCATACATTCCAACATATACTTAGTAAAAAAACTGTTAGATCACTTTCTTAAACGAAAGATCATTGAACTATAAGAATTTATTTAGCAAACTCATTGAACTTTATTTTGTTTGAATAAAATCACTACAAACATACCTTTAAGAATCACCCAACTACATTTATTATTAAAGTATATTTGACATGACAAAATAAAATATTTTTTGTCATATAAACACGGACACCACAAATAAACAATTTTTTTTTTTTTTGAAAAAAAAAATTATGCATCTCATTTTTTTATTTCCAAAAATTCTTACCAATTATTTATATATATATATATATATATATATATATATGTATGTATATAAAGCTAGATAAAAAAGAAGTGTTGTGGCACCTCTCAATGGCCAAGGATCCTATTTATCTTTTTATAGTTTTTTTTTTGACATTTTTTCTAATTATTTTATTTTATAACATCATCTTCTTAATTTATAGCTCTTCAATTACATAAATTTAAATATTAATTAATTTAGTAATGTCTATAACTCCTAACCTTTCATATACATAACCTTCAAATAACTATTTAATACTCAAATTTATAACTCCTTAAAATGACACTTACAAAAACCTATTTGAGACATGTATACTAATCTATCTATATATAAAAGGAGAAGAAAAAATGACACAGGTCAATATCACAAATTTTTAGAATTTTAAATAATTAATAATCAATAATCTATATAAATATATAAAGCTGGAAAAAAATACGCTGATGTGGCATGCTTCATTGGCCTCTATTATTATTTATCTATTTTTTTAGAATTTTGAATTTTTTCTTTTATTTTTTGTTCAAAAAACCTTTTTAAATGGTTACTCTCTTTCCTTATTATTAGCATTTTTTACATGTACATTGCCATTTACTATCAAAATAAATTATGTAACGGCTAAGAACATAGTGGTGCATGCCTTATTTACTCTCATTTAGAGTGTCTTTTACGTGCAATATTTACTGTCTTAGGTTACATTTCTCTCATAATTGTGCAGTAATTACTTTATATATAAAGCTGGAAAGAAATATGCTGATGTGGCATGTTTCATTGGCCTCTATTATTATTTATCTATTTTTTTAGAATTTAGAATTTTTTCTTTTATTTTTTGTTCAAAAAAACTTTTTAAATGGTTACTCTCTTTCCTTATTATTAGCATTTTTTACATTTACATTTACTATCAAAATAAATTATGTAACGGCTAAGAACATAGTGGTGCATGCCTTATTTACTCTCATTTAGAGTGTCTTTTACGTGCAATATTTAGTGTCTTAGGTTACATTTCTCTCAAAATTGTGCAGTAATTACTTTGGCACGTTAACTCTCATTTAGAGTCATAATTGTGCAGCAATTATTTTTGCACGTTAATGGCAATATATGCCTTTTTTATCCCTCTTATGTAACATTTAGATTTTAGACTATTCATTTACCTTATAAATTTTTCTATATTATTTTTATTTCTTGTAAGGTAGACTTTCTCATCTATAAATAGTGATAGTCTTACTTTATTTTGTGCACAAAAAAAATATAATGTATATAAAAATTGGTCAAAAAGAGAGTTTTTATTAGTAGTTAAAGAAATGTCTTCTTTTTATAGAGTTTTGGACTCAACTCTTGTCCAAAATTTGTTGATTTGTACACATTATGAATAAGTTGTTGTATCTTGGAGGAGACAAGCCAAGAAGATTATGTTGGACCCGTGAATTTTTTACATTGCAATAGGCTTGAATCACCTTAAAGAGAGCAAAATATTCACGCCTCAACCTGAAGAGATTTTGTTTCCTTCCTTTTAGTTTGCAATTGTAATTTGTAATTTTACCAAGACAATAATTAAACAATCACACCTACACCAAATTAAAATTAATAAAGACTAGAAACCATTTTTATACCCCCTTCCCATTATTTCTTGCTCAGATACATAGAATTTTGTCCTTATATGTTTTTTTCATCTCCTTCTAATTTTCACCTATCTTTTCTTTGCATTATTAAGACTATAATCTTATTTTGGATTTGAGCAGTTACTTACTTAGTTATTAGTTTACTTATGATGATTATCAATGTTTTATGTTGTTTTGCTATGTAAAAAGTATATTTTTATTGAAAAGTAATATAATGGAGCTCTGAAGGTAATACTTTGTTAGTTGTGTATTTTTTTCCTAAGGATCAAAATTTACATTTTATTTTAAAAATTTTTTATCACACACATCAAATTAGATGTTAACTTACTTGTGACGATTATCAATGTTTTATGTTGTTGATATTACATATATTATTAGGAAGCGAATGCTTATTGAAAACTAACATGGAGCTATGGAAGTAACGGTTGTTGGTTTATTATGTTTTTTTTCCATTAGTAGTTACAACTCTACACATAAACATGCATAATGCATTTTGGTGAGAATTCAAAGGTTTAAATTTTTAAATGTAAATTTAGTTATATTTTTTGAAATCAAGAGAATGTGAGCCTCAATTTTTTAGAAATGCTAGACAATATTCCTCGATTATATTGAAGATAATAAGATATATTTTGTTGCATGTGATGAAAGAAAATTATCACTCAAGTGTGAAAGTTCAAGTTGGAAATAATATCTAAAATTCCTGATAATTTCTTTATAGTGACTTTTACAAACTTTTTTTTATAATAGTTTTTATTAGCATTTATAACATTAAATATGCTTAAATATAGACATAGAATCATGAATTTTATTTTATGAAACATTTTTCTATATTTAGGTATTAAAAGAATTATGTATCTAATAAGATATTTCATGACCGCGCGAAGCGCAGCCTATTTCACTAGTTAAATAAATAAATATAAACACATGTCAATAATTAAGATTAGAATGACACATGTCAAATTTTTAGTTTTTTTAAAAGTATAACTTCCCACGTTTTTTAAAAAAAAAAGGGTGATTAGGAGTTTAATTTTTAAATTAACTAAAACAAACAGTAAATTATCCACGGTTTCAAATTTCTGCGCACAAAGAAATTTTTAAAACTTTTAAAACTATTTTATTTTTGAATAAAAAACTGCTTTCCAAATTACAATAATCCGTAAATTAATATCTATCTACATATAATAGGACAGGAAAAAGTGTCATATGTCAGCAGCACAAAAAAACACATTTTTAAATAATTAAAATTAATTAAATTTAAAAAATTATAATTAGTTGAATGGAAATAATTTTTTTAAAAAAATTTAAATTATGACGATGTAACTGTAAAATTGTTTTTAATTAATACACATAATTTTATAATATTATTAATAATAACTAGATTGATTTTAAAATCCAAAAAAAATAAAAATTACAAGCATAAAAGGAAAAAAAAATGAAAAACATGATTTTGAGTTCAAATTTTTATCTTTTAAAAAAGTATAACTTACCACGTTTTCCAAAAAAAGCATAATTCATTATGAAGGATGTCTTTTTGCACTCTCTTCCATGAAAATAAAACTTCTCTTTCATAATTTCATTGCCGAAGAAGGTCTTTATATATGGTTAGAATTTTATACATGAAAATTAAACAATCTTCTCTTATTACAAAATAGTCGAATTGCATCAATTTAAGGATTCAGGTACACGATATTTATGCTTCCCACAAAAATTACAAAATAGAAAGCCTAACCCAAAGAAATCGTTGTGGTGCTGTCTTCTCTGATTGGTAAATTTTAACTTATTCTTTTTTCTTTTACTATTTATCATTAATTATTTGGCAGACTAGCAGATTTTTGAAAGACACCATTTGGAGATTCAGTATTAATTTCTTTCGTGTTCTCATTTCATGTAATTCTTTTACTATATCATGCATCATGTATGTTTATTAAGCTATGTATCGTTCAAATTTTAAATAATTATACGACAGATTAGGAGGATTACTAGTTAAATGGACGGAATTATTTTATTTGTCATATTTTGTTTTGATGGGGTATAATTCAAATTATAGTTTTTACCACAAAAAAAAAAAAGTAAAGAAGATGTAGTTTTTTTCTCTCTCTTTTATGTAACTTGACTTTCTTTCTATGGTGTCGTTTTATTAAATTTCTTATTTAATATTAAGCATTGTTATTATTATATTATTAGTATAATAGTCAATATGAAATTATTATTATTATTATTGTTATTATTATTATAATAATTACTATTACTATTATAGTGAATGTGAAATTATGTGTTGCCAAATGATCTAGAATACTCACAAGTACTTTAATTTTTTTTGTCATGAATACGAAAGTATGTAAAAAATATTATATGCATGCATTGTGCTTACGGTTATACATTTGATTTGTTAGATTAATTTTTGTTAATGTTTTTTAGTTTTAAAAGTTCTTTTACATATTTTATATAAATGAATATGTTAATGAAAAAAAATAGTTTCATAACTCTCCATTACCCATCCACTATTATAGGGGCAGCTCTATGCTTTGTAAAATAAGGCTTGTGTCTTAGGCCCCCAAATGTTGGAGGCCCCAAATTTTATCAAGAATAAATTATATGTTAAAATTTTTATAGAAAAAATGGATTATTAATGATAAAAAGTATAATATTTAAAAAAATATATTATTTTAACCACTTTAACATCTTTTGTACTTTGTTAAAAATAAGAATTAATAGTGAAAAGTGTTGATCAAAGTGAATTACAAATTCTTTTTTATTTGTTAAATTTTAGTCTCAAGCATTACAACAAGCATATTAAAATGGGGTATACCAAGTCATCAACTTCTTGAGATTCTATGATTCTAACTCTTATCTTTATTTAATAATTGTCAACTTATTACTTACAGAATTATGTTAACAGTTCATATAATAATTACCTCACTGAAATGATGTTTTTCAATGTTGAGTTGATAAAATCTTACTTAAAACTACAATATTAATTACTAATAATTTTCACCTAAATAGTGTAAAAAAATAAAAATTGAATAAATACGTATACGAAATTTGTTTATATTTTAGGTCTCAAATTGAAATTTCGTTTTAGGCCCCCAATTATGTTGAGCCACCCCTACACCACTATACAGTCCTATAATCAAAAAAAAAAAAAAATGTTGATAACATTTTATTTTATCAGTGGTTATCTTAAACAAAAAAATAATAATATAAATTCACGAAATAAATAATTACCAAATAATTACATCAAATAAATAATATTTTAAACTCAATTTATTTAGTAAATTTATGTTTTGCTTATAATTATTTTTTATTTTAAAAAAATTAATATATAACATTTATACATTGTTAACAATAATTATACTCAAATAATTTACGTCTCACATATCAAATTTCAAAAGATGAAAAGATAACAATTATAAAATTCAAAAAATAATTTAATTTTTTTAAAAAAATCTGTATTTAAAATTAACCAAAAAAAAAAAAGGTAACCAACTAAATAATTCCATGTTTGTTTTTTAAATAATTAAATTGATAACAAGTAATAGGGTTAGATAATAATTACTATTTTATTTTTAAATGATTTTGAAGCAGTTTTAAAAATTTATAAATAATTTAAAAATAGTTTTACAAAATATGTGATGTAACATGTGTCATTACTTTTTTGTAGAAAAATATTTTTAACTCTCTCTCCATAACCTCCTTATTTATAGCATAACAGTAACAAATCTTCTATCTATATATAATAGGAGAAGAAAATGTGTCACGTGTCAGCACCACAAAAGGTAGATATATTAAACAATTTTAAAAACAAAACATTTTAAAAAACATAAATTGAAAACAAATTTGAAAATTTGTTTACATTAAAAAATGTGGTATTGTTCTCGCTTTTTTCATTGTCTAAGCAAATTGATAATGGTGCTAAATTTAGGAGCACATAACAATGAAATATCTTATTTTCAATTCGAATTAAAAATAACTACAATAATTCTGACAAACTAATATTGTATCACATTATTTATTACAAAAAATCATGAAATATGAAAAAAAATAATTCAAATAACAATTTTTAAAAAAAATAATAAATTGAAAAATTAGGAAAGAAAAAAAGAAAATCAAAATGATTGTGGATAAGCCATTTTTAATAAATAAAAAGTAAATAATTCTAACTCTACGGTTAAATGTTTTACAATTAGTGGGATTACTTTAATTACTTAATATTATCATTTAATTTTGATTTACGTGATAGTAATGATTCCTAAAATATAGATAACTGATTTAAATAGGATAACTTTAAAAAAAATATTAACTATTTAAAACATTAAAAAAAAATCACAATATTTATTACATCGAAATAGATCATGAATTTTATTTTTCTTTACAGTTGTTTCTTCAATATCACATATTGAAGTTTCTTTTATAGTTATTTCATTTTTCTTATTAATTTTACTTTTATACTATTTTATTAAAATTTATATTTTTACAGTTTTATAATCATAGTGATGGATAGTTATATAGTTTAATTTGAGTTTTTATTTATGTGAGAATTTATATATTTTATAGTACATAAATTGCATAAACTGTTTGTGTATGCTTAGTAAATTAATATGTATTTATGCTCATTAGTTTTAAAATAAGTCTCTTTGTAAATTTTATATAAATGAATATGTTAATGAAAAGAAAATAAATAGTTTTATAACTCTTCATTACTCATCTATTACTATACAATCCTATAATCAATAAAATTTGTGTTAATAACCTTTTATTTTATTTGTAGTTATTTTAAATTAAATTAAAATAAAAAATCATGAAATTAATAATTATGATTATTTTATATAATTACGTCAAATTAAAATATCATATTATCATAAGTATTTAAATACTTTGTTTTATCAGTTGATCTTTTGACTTAATCAAGAAATATAAATCACGAACGAAAATACAAATTACTAAAAAAAATTCATACACTTTTAACTATTTATTAACAGTTGATATTTGCTTGCGTTTATTATTTTTAAAAGAAGTCCCTTTATAAATTTTATATAAATGAATACGTTAATGAAATATTTACATAAAGGTAATTACTTCAAATCTAACCATAGTATATTTAGATAAAGACAAATAATTAGGGACCACTTATTATGAAAAGTATAAAAAAAATTTATTTCTATCTATGCATAAATTTTTTTGACAATATAACTTTTTTCCTTCTTCTTTATAAAGTGACTTTGTAGTTGTTGAGACAAAGCCACCATAATTTGTGTATGCATTATATAGATATAGTAACTTTTTAAGCATTAAAATCACTTATCAATAATTATTGCAAATCATTAGTCTTTGTTGATTTTTAAATATTTTTTAAATAATTTTTAATGAATTTAAGTATTATTTTTTTTGCAGGATGATTGGTGTTTAACTCACTGGGTTTGAATCTTTATTTTTATTTTTGATTTTAATATATTGTTAGTTATTATCTACACATATTTAATGTGAAGCATTTATTTGATAATATTATTTAATAGTAAGTTAAATTTTAAAATTGTTCATAAATTAATATTTACAATTACATTTATCAATTAACCGCCCAACGCGCTGACACGTATACTAGTTACCACAATAATATTGAGATAATAGGAAAATTGTATTAGTGTTGTAAAAAATTATTCAACTCTTGGTCTTTTTCTACATCTTCAACGTTGCATACACATATTCTTTATTAAAAATTATTTATTCATCACTATTTGATAATCTATATTCGATTAAATTAGGCATAATACATATATTGGACCTTAAACTTGGCTTCAAATTTTAACTTTGACCTCCAACTTTCATAGTGCACAAACAAGCACTTTAACTATCCAATCTTTTAATAAATAAACACGCGATTTTTGGAGCCAAGAGCGTGAAATGCAAACGCTGCCACGTGTATTAGTGAGCCACTCAATGGCTGCCAACTAATTAAACACTTTACACGTGCATTTTTTAACTAAAAAAAAAAAAAATTAATTAAGGGTAGAGTTGTCATTTCAGCATTTTTTTTACTGTTGTAGGCCTCAAAAATCAGTCCTAACTCGCGCAAAAAACGTGCACATCACGCGTTTTGCCAGGTAAGACACGCGTGTTTATTTATTAAAAGGTTGGATAGTTAAAGTGTCTGTTTGTGCACTATGAAAGTTGGAGGTCAAAGTTAAAATTTGAAGCCAAGTTTAAGGTCAAATATATGTATTATCCCATTAAATTATGTGTTTAATTTTATTTTATTTTTATTGTAAAGTAAAACCTTAACGGCATTGTCTCACTATAGCAACTTAATTCTCTCTTCTCGCAATTGTCACGACCTAGACCGTCGTGAGTGGTA
The DNA here is from genome assembly GCF_019186545.1 of Solanum stenotomum. Classification (NCBI taxonomy): domain Eukaryota; kingdom Viridiplantae; phylum Streptophyta; class Magnoliopsida; order Solanales; family Solanaceae; genus Solanum; species Solanum stenotomum. Next base: position 39,904 of record NW_026036039.1, read on the forward strand.
CCCACACTAATCCTCCGGTGGGAGAACCAAAACTACAACCCAACTAATCTAACTTAACCAAAGTAATACACATTTAAAGCTACGGAAGAAGGTTTAAATAACTATATAAATAATACGGTGTCCCCATAAACTCCGGAAGTTCAACTAACATCTAACAACTAATGCGGAAATACCCCTAGAACCTAAAAGTCATTGTACCAAAACTCTACTAACGACAAGTCTAAGAACAAGGGGTCCAACTGCGAAGCTAAACAAACACCTTAAACAAATAGTCTAAGTCCGAAAAGAGTGGACTTAAACAAGATAGATCCATGGAAGCCTCAAAGAACTGGCTCACCCTTGAATCCGATCACACTCAATAGTCACCTAGCTGAGGTCTATCAATTGCCGCCTGAAGATGCCTTGTACTTAACAAAGAAAGAGCAAATGCAGTATCTGTACACAACCACAATGTATTTGTAGGATCACACGACTATCCCAATAAGTGCAATATAAGCAAGTACTTACAACATTATAAAACATGCATATACCAAACATATACAATATTAGTCATCTTTTCAGGATCAGTGTAGCATTCCACGTTCTCAATAATACACATTGGTTATCAATTTAGAGCAACATACAGTCTTCCAATATCAATCATCATTAGATATGAACGTAATATCACAAGTAGATACACAACATAATTCAATAGTCTTCTCACGGAACCCAATTCAATGATCCTCTTATGGAACCCATACCAAAACTGTTAGCGTACTGGTACGTGGTATCCGATACAATGTTTATGCCGGAACGTGGCAATTGATTCCATATTTATGCCGAAACGTGGCATTCGATCCAAGTTAGTGTGTCGGAACGTGGCAACCGATCCAAGTTAGTGTGTCGGAACGCAACACCTGATCCATTCAATAAGCTATAATCACGATTACAAGTATATTCTCAAATCATACAATTAAGTCATGATTCATAGCATTCATCATTCATCTATCCTCATTTACAATTAGTGTGATCAATAATGCAACATTCACATACATACATGTATTATAATGAAGCAAGAACAAACATACATCACACAACATGAAATCACAACCATTACCTACCTCGAATCCAAGCTTGAATCCCCTAAGGCACTTGAATTTTCCCTTTCTGGATTCTTTCTGCTTGTTTTAGGTCTATAAACAATTAATATACACAAGGATCAACAATCAAAGATCTAATTATCCAGATTATAACAAACCCAATAACCCAAGACCAAACCAATGATCCAGTATCCCAAATTAGTGCTTTTTCCACTATAATTCCCGGATCAAAACCTTCCCCCAATAATAATTACCCAAGAAACTATGTTCTACGAATCGAAATTCGAATTAGGGGAGTAAAATCCTTACCTTTAGCCTCAAGAATAGTGAAAAACTGTCAAGAAAATCCCTGGGGTCGTTTCTTAGCTCTCTAGGTCAAAAAGTGCAGAATAATAACGTTTTTGGGTTTAATACCGACTTAATTCACGACTGTCCCATTGAGGTGGCCCAAACCCGCTGCAGCGGCCCCGTCCTAACGGGACTAATCCCGCCATAACGGCTTGCACGAAAACAGAGAGCTAATTTAAGAGTTCCAAACCCCCATTTCACAACACACCTTCATCCCATAACACTCAGAAAATATCCGTTCACGTTAAGATCAATTTCAGGAGTTCTACCCGCCCGAATTCAATTTCGTAAAGTCGTACGGGTTCCTTAATGTCTTAGCTATCTATTCATGTGATCAAAAACATAATTAGATCTCTCATTCAATACTAGATTTCCCTAGACCTCATTGACTCAGATTTCGTCCAAATCTGGACTGGGCTAGGAATTCTCAAGTTACTACTCAAAAGTTTTCCGGTCCCAATTTTTTCCCCATTGATTTTTTCCTAACGACGGAATCAAGACGTTACATCACTGCATGCTATAAGAGTGAAAGTTTAAATATAACTTTATGATATTTATGGATTTTATGCGACACAAATATGAAGTAAATGAATGTCAGTACGAGCATCGAATATAAAAAAAAAATCTCTAACTTTTGAATTTCATGCACAAAGATGTTCGATTATAATTCAGGTATTTTTTTCTCACCATTATTTAGCAAAAATATATTTTGATTTGTTTATTTTTTATTATAGAATCATTTATACACAAAACACGTAATTTACGATCGAATAGATTTAGTATTATTGGTTGAACCAAAATATTGCTATAAGAATTATTGAATTTAGTATGACACTATGATAATTAGATTGTTACTTAAACGAAGCTCTTCATATCAAGTTTTATATTTTCGTCTTTTTTATCAACAATTTTAAATTGATAATACAACATGAGATTTTTTTAGCAATTTTTCTGAATAGATAATATCAGAATCATAACTTAATTTGTATTTCTCTTCATCTTTCTTGATCAATCCCTTTGCCAAGATAACCTTTGAGGTACCTCAAGTTTTTATTATATCATTTATTATTTATTTAAAAACATATTTAATATCTTTTTATACCCGCGCGAAGTACGGACAAATACACTAGTTAGATATATATCAGCAAAGATGTCGAGGTAGTTGGTGATACTTCAGTAAGGAAAGTTGCACACCTAATAATTTAAATATGAAATGTTTCCATTTTTTTTATCAACTAATTTTTGGACACGTGCCTTGCACGTGTATCCCATCCATTTTTTTAAAATAAATTTGTCAGAACAATTAAAATTCTATGAAGACATGTGAGTAATGATCGGTACTAAAATGCAACAATCTCAAATAAATGTTATGACCATAATCTTTTCATAGAAAATTAAATTAAAGAAGACTAATAGTGAAAAAATATAAAAAATAAACATAGAAGGAAAAAAACAACATACACATAAATAAAATTATTATGAATTGCATTTACATGTAGGTTTCAGTCATAAATATCATATGTAGTACATTTTTTTATTTATTTGTAATGAGTAATTTTAATTTACGATATATACATATTTTTTTAGCAAAATATTGAACTTGATACATACACAAAAATAATATACGAGGCCAACTACAAAAATCAAAACTGCAAATTTAATCACTATTTGGAAAACTATAAAATTGGATGAAATTGTTACCTTGTTATATTGTTATGGTTTAGAGGTTGGAGGAGAAATTAAATCAAACATAACCTGCAAACAAAATCAAAATATAAGTAATTTGTCAAAAATCAAAGAGTCAGAATAAGAGACCTTCTCTTGGTATTTCTATGTCCTTAACAAGTATTTTATTCATTATTTATAGTGTGTTGAAATGATTGATTTGTTACTATTCATAAAATCCCAAAATAAATACAATAAATTAGGTAATAATGAAGAGAAAATGAAAAGTGAGTAATTCTCTTCAATGTCTAACTTATGTAGGTGAAATTATTAGGAAGATTAAAAGTTATAAAGAACAATAGTTATTTAAATTTAATTTATTATTTAATTAATAATGTAGGGGAAAATAGTAATTCATTAACTTACCTTTTAAATTTTAATAAATGATAAGAATTGTATTACAATGAATCAAGACAATGTGGAATACGTGCAAATAAATGCCTATCCAATGCATTTTAGAATTGGTGAACCTTTGGTATTTTCAAATAATTAGTAGATTACGTGCAAATAAATATCTATTCAATGCATTTTAGAATTGATGAACCTCTGGTCTCTTCTCTTCTTCTTCCTCCTCCTCCTCCTCCTCCTCTTGTTGTTGTTGTTATTATTATTATTATTATCAACTTTTGACTTAACATCTTTCCATTTTTAGTATTTATAAGTTGTAGAAAATTAAAAATGAAACAAAAGGGGTGAAAATGAACACATATGTATGTGTTAGCAACACTATGTTAGATAGATGACAAAGTAACACAATTAAAATCTTTAATTCAAAGTAATAATCTTTTAACAATCTTTATTTAAATTTCTTGTATTTAAACAAAAGCATATTGCATAAATTATTCAAGTATTATCAAACTCATTGTTAGTGAAAAATTACAAAATAACAGAATTATAAGATTACAATTGAAAATAAAAATAAAGAAATAAATCTCTTCAGGCTGAGGCGTGGATATCTCGCTCTCTTTAAGGAGATTCAAGCCCACTGCAACAAATGTTTTTCACTGGTCCAATAGTAGTCCTTCTTGACTTGTCCCCTCCAGGATACAACAACCTTAACACAAAGTATAACTCAACAACTCTGGACAAGAGTTGAGTCCAAAGCTCCACAAAAAGAACACCTCCCTTCAACTAATAAGAACTCTCTTTTTTGACTAACTTTTATGCACTCTATATTTTTTTGTGTGTTGTGTATTCCAAACCAAATGAATACCATCACTATTTATAGTAGAAGAAGTCTTTCTAGAAATAAATAGAAAAATAATGGAATGGTAAATAGTGAAGATAAATGGCCTTAAGAGTTACATAGGTTACAAGGTGTAATGGAGGAAGAATAATGGAGAAGTAATGGCAAAGGCCACCAACGATTAAGAGCTACTTCAAGAATTGGAATTATAACATAACAGACAGTAACTCCAAATGGAGTAAAGCAGCACTAAGTGCCACCAACGGCCAAAAGCCATTACTCCCCACGTTCTGCA
>NW_026036039.1:52880-76419 GCF_019186545.1 Solanum stenotomum
AACGGCCATATTCAGACTGCTTGAATTGTGTGGCCTTAGTTTTATACTCGTCCAAGATGTCATCGACTTCATATGTAGCAGCATTGAGTTTGTGCAACCAATTTTCTAGTGGCTTGTCGTTGAGTTGCTTCTCCTGAGCAGCTTCAAGGACGGCTTTGATTGTAGAAAACATGCTGGAAAGCCTTTGGAACTCATTTTGAAAACCAAAAAGCAATACAAGTTCCCCTTTGAGGAAAGAATTGAGATTTTCCAGCACAACTTGAAGGAAAGCTTCTGCCATACGTTGAATTGGCTATAACGAATATTAGATATGTGATGGTAGTCTAGAGTGGAAGCAACTGTAAAACAAATTAAAGTAGTTGATGATTAAACAATGAATTTGTATTTCGTTGGCTGTTGGAATGATGCAGGGCAGGGCGTGAAGTTGTATTTTTGAAATATTGTGTGGGTGCATTTCAGGGAAACTACTGCACATGCCAATGGGGTCATGTCTTTCATTGCTGCCCACCACAAAGACCTTTTCGTTAGCCTTAATTTCTCTGTCAAAGTCTTCCATAGGACCATAAGACAAGCTTTCTTAAACAAATGAATTTCTTAGAAAAATCTACCTACTAATTGCAGTTATGTGTTAGTATTAGTTGGAGAACGAGAAATTATTTTATTAATATCAAAACACACCATAGTATTGTAAACTATTCCTCTAAGGAAAGAATAAACCAAATATGGAAGAAAATTATATTTTTCTTTCAGAAAAAGTTCAAGTAAATAAATAAACTTCAAATAAGGAAAGAAAATCAAGGTAAAACCCTAACAAATCTCCCCTTTTGGCTGGATTTTCTTGATAAAACTTGATCCACCTTCTTCACATGCATGATAATCTTCGTTGTTCACATAGTCTTCATGTAGCTATACAAAAATCTTCTTTATCAGCAAATTGGTTGCAAATTGATTTGAGACCACCTTGAACCTGTCTTCAACCTCGATGACCCTGGGTCATTGAACCATTAGTTCTGATACCACTTGTTGGGTTATGAAGGAGATTAGAGCGTCATGAGGAAGCTTATAATTTGCAAATCATATGATGATAAATTAGATGACAAATAAAACTACACTAAAAAATATAATATTATTATATGATAGGGGACCAATTGACCTACATAATTTAATACTAATTAAAAAGAAAAATATTAGAAATTGTTGAGAGAATAAATTTCCCCGTAAACAAAAATCTTTAAACGACTACATTGTGGATTCTATTGTGTTATGCTATGAGAATAGAGATGTTTAATTTATAGATCTCTAAACTATTCCTCTAAGGAAAGAATAAACCAAATATGAAAGAAAATTATATTTTTCTTTCAGAAAAAGTTCAAGTATTTATGATAAAGTGGCTGATTTATTCAAGATCATGTGTGTGGATTTACAATAATTGATCAGTTTGTGAACCGACTATTCAAAGTAAACAGCATATGCCATGATTTTCATTGCCACTACCAAGACTTTTCTTTCCACAGAACCAAATAACAAGGCATTCAGCATTCTAGTCAATATCACTAGTTGTTGACTTGGTTCTTCCTTTCCCATTCATTTGAGTATATGCTTTTGAAAAATGATGAGATAATATCTCAACTTGTAAAAGCTCTATAGATCCTTGAAAAACTTATTATTAAAGAAAAAAGGGAAAATGTCTAAAATGTATCCGAACTTTGACCGAAATTTCCGTAACAATCCCAAACTTTGAGTTGGACCTATTACCTCTACACTATTTAATAGTGTATTTTAAAGTTATATATGTGTCCATGTGGACAAGTTACTATTTATAATGATGCAATATTTATGATGTCCACGTGGACACTTATATATCTTTAAAATACACTATTAAATAGTGCAGGGGTAATAGGTCCTGCCCAAAGTTTGGGATTGTTACAACAATTTCGGTCAAAGTTCAGATATATTTTGAGAACCTTTCTTCCTTCCCACAGCAAAGCGCTCTAGAGTCTTAAGGCATGCCAAAGATCCTATCCTTTGGTGGCATACAAGTCAATCCATAGCAACTATCAAGTAAAAGATTTCGGAGACTACCAAGTTTTGTGGTTTGATTTGGCAAACAACCAACTGAGGAGCAATATTAATTGTAGATCAAGAGTCTGCAGATTTTGAAGCTTGCATAACTCCTTTGGAAGACTACGATGGAATTCGATCTATGCTCCAACTTTATTCCACTCTGAAAGAAATCTAACAGGGAAAAAACATGCATACTCATTTTTTTCTTTGTTAGACAATTTACACTCAGTTGTTTAATTTGATAAACATGCCTGTTAGGGTAATTGTTTGTTATTGGATTAAGGATCCAAGTGCTGCAAATGGAGTTTCAGAACAGAAGAGAATCTCTTTTCTTTGAGCTGCTTCATTTACAAAAGCAAAACGGAGATATATTTAAACTATTTCCAATAGAACATAACTATATCTGACCCTTCTCCGAATTTGATAATTGCCAAAAAAATGAATATAATTTAAGTTGTTGTGATACTAATTTAAGATGATTACGTGTTTCCCGTCTAACAAATTGTCTCTCTATAATCTTTTCTTGCAAATGAAAATTAGAGTAACTAAGCTATAGTTTGTAACTGTAATATACTTATTAAAAAAACTGTTAATTCACCTTCTTAAACAAAAGATCATTGAACTATGATAATTTGTCTAGCAAATTCATTAAACTTTATTTTGTATCAATAAAATCACTGAAATCTTTTACCCTTAAGAATCACCCAACTACATTTATTATTAAAGTAAATTTGACATGACAAAATAAAATATTGTTTATATCATATAAATACGGACACCACAAATAAACAATTTTTTAAAAAAAAAGCCATTATGCATCTCCTTTCTTTATTTCTCCAAAAATTCTTACCAATTTGTTTTTTTATATATATATCTATATGAAGCTAGATAAAAAAGAAGGGATGTGGCACCTCTCAATAAGGATCCTTTTTATCTTTTTGTGTTTTTTTTTTTTTTGACATTTTTTCTATTTTTTTTTCAATTATTTTATTTTATAACATCATCTTCTTAATTTATACTTCTTCAATTACATAAATTTAAATATTAATTAATTTAGTAATGTCTATAACTCCTAACCTTTCATATTCATAACCTTCAAATAATTATTTAATACTCAAATTTATAACTCCTTAAAATGACACTTATAAAAACCTATTTGAGACATGTATAATAATTACCACAATAATATTGTAATAATAGGAATAATTGTATTGGTGTTGTAAAAAATTATTCAACTCTTGATCTTTTTCTACATATTCAACGTTGCATACACATATTCTCTTTTTAAAATTATTTCTTCGTCACTATTTGATAATCTCTATTCGATTAAATTATGTGTTTAATTTTATTTTATTTTTATTGTAAAGTAAAACCTCAACGGCAGTGTTTCACTTTAGCAATTTAATTCTCTCTTCTCGCAATGCATACTATAAGAATGAAAGTTTAAATATAACTTTTTAATATTAATGGATTTATGCAACACAAATATGTAGTAAATGAATGCCAGTACGAGCATCGAATATTGAAAAAAAAATCTCTAACTTTTGAATTTCGTGTACAAATGTTCGAATATAATACAAGTATATTTTTCTCACCATTATTTAGTAAAAATATATTTTGATTTGTTTATTTTTATTATAGAGTCATTTATATATATAAAAAAAAAAAACACTTAATTTACGATCAAATAGATTTAGTATTGTTGGTTGAACTAGTAATATTTCTATAAGAATCATTGAATTTAGTATGACACTATGATAATTTGATTGTTACTTAACTGAAGCTCTTCATATCAATTTATATGTTTTCGTCTTTTTTATCAACAATTTTAAATTGAAAATGCAACATGAGATTTTTTTCGCAATTTTTTCTGAATAGATAATATCAGAATCATAATTTAATTTGTATTTCTCTCTTTCATTGTATAATTGATTAATTTATTTAAAAATATATTTAATAACTTTTTATACCCGCACGAAGCACGGGCAAGTACATGCACTAGTTAGATATATATCAGCAAAGATGTTGAGGTAGTTGGTGATACTTCAAGAAGAAAAGTTGCGCACCTAATAATTTAAATATGAAACGTTTCCATTTCTTTTATTAATAAAAGATTTAACTTGGTAATTGGTATGCATATTCATGGAAACTGCTAGCCAGTTTTACATCTGTCTTTTCTTGTGGGATTGGTTTGTCTTCATCTTTGTCAGAGGAGAGCTTAAAAACTATTACTCCCTTTGTTTCAAAAAGAATGATCTCCTTTCCTTTTTAGTCTGTTTCAAAAAGAATGACATCTTTCCTTTTTTGGTAACATTTTAATTTCAGCTTTCCACGTGGCATGTTTAAAACCACAAGATTGAAGGGCAATTTAGTACATTTTACATAACTTTAATTTAGGACCATAAAATTCAAAAGTCTTCTTTATTTTCTAAATCTCTGTGCCAAGTCAAACCAGGACACTCTTTTTGAAACGGAGGGAGTATTATTTTTGGGTACGTGCTTAGCGCGTGTATTTCATATTATTTGTATATATTTTAATATACTAGTTTCTGGATACGTGCAACTAGGAGTGTCAAATGGGCGGGTTGGATTGAAATTGGAGATATTAAAATGGGTTGAAATAGAAATCAGGTTGGTTCTTGACCCGCCCAAATTTACTGTAATGACTTGAAAAGTTGACTTTGGTCAACCTTCTTGGAAGTCGTGCTCAGATGAAAATTCTGACAGCTAGGTTAGCTTCGGAAGATCGATTTTGATCTAGAACGACCCTTTGTTCACTTCCCGAGGCTTTAGATGGCAGTTGTGGAATCTGGCTCAAATGATACTGGGTGTGGGACCCACTTTTCATCGAAGCGAGCTCCAAATGGAAATTCCGCCTTCACCGTTGAGTCCGAAATATCATTTCCAATCAGATTCCATATAAGGTTTGTATTTTTCCGACTCCGAACGAGTTCGAAACATCGAAATTTAAGTTTGAAGGGTTGTAGAATTTTGACGCGGCGGTGACGTGGCAGAGCCACGTGACGACACGTGGCAGAGGAGTGATATCTGGAAATTTCCAGATTTTAAGAACGAAATTCGTCCAATTTTTTTGTTCAACTTCAACTTGAGATTAATCCTTCATTTTGAGTCCAAATTAAGTGATTCAAAAGGCAAACTTCAAGAGAATTTCGAGGGGAATCTAGCGGTGATCTCGGAAACGCGAGGGGAGGCTTCGTTTGAGGTAAGAAATCAATTTTAGCCACTGCCAGTGTGATTTCCGGATGGTTTTGTTATTGAATTTTGAAATGTGAGATCTTGATCATCGTAAGTCCGTTTTAAGTCATTCTTGGGGCTAACTTGTAGAGTTTTTCGCAAGGATCGTCGTGGTATAATCTGTTTGGGTTGAAAGGGTCTCGTTTTTCCGAAAATTGGTGATCAAGGGGCTGCCCTTTTTAATTATTGTGGCTGATTTGCGGTGTTGTAGGCATCTGTTTGTGCTAAAATTTTGGGATATTAGTTTAGTAAGGTAGTTGGGACGTTTCCACGGATTCGATTTTGAGATTCTAAGTGTGGGCCCCACAATCCCGTTTTAGACCCGATTTTGGGTCCGTCTCCGAAAAATATAATTTTAGTGTCAATATATTCGTAATGACGAGGTGATTAACCTTTTGTTAGTGGGGAAGCATTTGGAGACCGTTCGGAGAGGAAAAGATCCGGTACCGTGAGTTGGAGCACGCGTGATCGGCTTTCAGGTAGGCTATGGTTTTCTCTCGTGAGATTGAGCATGTTTAGGCAATTGTTTATTGATTTGCTTGAGTATGGAGGGGTTCGGGTGTCGAGCATGCTAAATTTCTATAATTCCTGCCTTAGACCTTATTTCGGGAAAGTGTTGGATTATGACAGCATGTCTCTTGATATTATTGAATAGCCATATCTGGTGGTGTATATGATAATATTGATTTGAAGTATGTTTGGCCTTAGTCTAGGCTTAGACTAGTGTTGCCATAGACTTGCGAGATTTCGGATGTCGTTGGGCAGTAGAACTTTTTCCGACGTCGTTTCGGACGGTTAGCTCCTTGTAGACTGATATAGCAGACTTGAGTCTGATAGTCGGTAACTCAGCTTATGACCTTGTATCCATAATGCCCTGCTTTTATATCGGCTACAAATACCCGGTTAAAGTCCGTGGTCTAGCTTACTCATTATTGGATACTTCCTCGGCGATTTGGGGTATATGAGGGTCGGACTAAAAGGATTATTTATGGTAATCGGTTTGGTGATATTTCCCGCGACGGATGGTTGGATATTGATTCTTAGCTACAGTACCCGGTTAGAGTCCGTGGTCCAGCTTACTTATTCCAGGTTTAGCTACAGTACCCGGTTCGAGTCCGTGGTCCAGCTTACCTGTGATCTGGTTTCAGCTACAGTACCCGGTTAGAGTCCGTGGTCCAGCTCATTTATGTCCAGGCTTAGCTACAGTACCCGGTTCGAGTCCGTGGTCCAGCTTACCTGTGATCTGGTTTCAGCTACAGTACCCGGTTAGAGTCCGTGGTCCAGCTCATTTATGTCCAGGCTTAGCTACAGTACCCGGTTCGAGTCCGTGGTCCAGCTTACCTGTGATCTGGTTTCAGCTACAGTACCCGGTTAGAGTCCGTGGTCCAGCTCATTTATGTCCAGGCTTAGCTACAGTACCCGGTTCGAGTCCGTGGTCCAGCTTACCTGTGATCTGGTTTCAGCTACAGTACCCGGTTAGAGTCCGTGGTCCAGCTCATTTATGTCCAGGCTTAGCTACAGTACCCGGTTCGAGTCCGTGGTCCAGCTTACCTGTGATCTGGTTTCAGCTACAGTACCCGGTTAGAGTCCGTGGTCCAGCTCATTTATGTCCAGGCTTAGCTACAGTACCCGGTTCGAGTCCGTGGTCCAGCTTACCTGTGATCTGGTTTCAGCTACAGTACCCGGTTAGAGTCCGTGGTCCAGCTCATTTATGTCCAGGCTTAGCTACAGTACCCGGTTCGAGTCCGTGGTCCAGCTTACCTGTGATCTGGTTTCAGCTACAGTACCCGGTTAGAGTCCGTGGTCCAGCTCATTTATGTCCAGGCTTAGCTACAGTACCCGGTTCGAGTCCGTGGTCCAGCTTACCTGTGATCTGGTTTTAGCTACAGCACCCGGTTAGAGTCCGTGGTCCAGCTCACTTATGTCCAGGCTTAGCTACAGTACCCGGTTCGAGTCCGTGGTCCAGCTTACCTGTGATCTGATTTCAGCTACAGCACCCGGTTCGAGTCCGTGGTCCAGCCCACCCGTGCCCGACCTTTGGCTACAGCACCCGGTTCGAGTCCGTGGTCCAGCCCATATAGGTTGACTCATTAGCTATAGTACCCGGTTCGAGTCCGTGGTCCAGCTTGCACGTGGTGTATTCCCAATTCCTCACTAAAGCTTCAGTTTAGTCTTGATTACTCTCATCTGTAGGTTGAGGTTTTGGAGGTTGGAGAGATTCCGGTTAAAGTCCGGGACGTAATGAGATCTTGGAATATGATTGGGAATGGTTCAGTTACAAGTCCGGAAATTGGTAATATTGTGATAGACCTTCTAGCTCCATTATTTTACTTCAACTGTCAGTCCATCTGCCGGGCTTATGGGGGTCCGTGCAGGTGGTTTCTTTTATTGTGCACGAGCGTACCCGTCGGGTTTATGGGAGCCCGGCGGAGTTAGTTAGATTGCTTGTCTTTGTTGCCTGTACGCTCGTGTACATACCCCCCATTTACTACTCTTTGCACTTGATGTGACCCTTTATTTGCATTTCAGTTTACTTTTGCTTATCTTGCTCAGTCGGCCGATGATGCCTACTGGGTACCTGTTGTTTTGGTACTCATGCTACGCTCTGCATCTATTTTGTGATGCAGGTCCGAGCACTAGTAGCCAGCGTTGATCGAGCTTGGAGTAGACTTATCTGGAGACGGGGGTGAGCACACGGCGTTCTGTACTATTTCGGTCTCCATCTGTATATATAGACTTGTCTTCTTCCCTTCGAGACAGTCCAGTCTCTGTTGTCCAGTTTTGGGACTTGTACTCATTTTGTAGTAGCTCTGTACTAGTGACTTCCAGGTTCTGGGAGGGATCTTTATTTGTATATAAGTTTTTGGTTTGCGTCCGCCTGTTTATATTGTTATTTGCCTACTCTTGTTTGATTTCTACCCTCAGACCCATTACTTGTTGTTCCGGGTTACGGGTTGGCTTACCTACTGGTGGGTTATAGTAGGTGCCATCATGACTTGATAAATCGGGTCGTGACATTTACTTTGGGCTCAAATGGGTTGGGTTCAAATGGGCTAAAAAACCGATTGGGTCTTGACCCGCCCAATTTGATCCGATTAATCTCAATAATTTTAACAAAGTGATATTTAACTTTTATAATCACAATGCGAATTTCAGCTAAGTTTTTTTTTTTAAAAAAAGTAACAAATGAATAGATAAATCCTAAAAGATGTTAAATAGATAATAATTCATACCTTTAATATAGGAACATATTTTAGTAAAGAGTTTTAAAATGGGTTGAAATTGGAGATTGAATTGGGCTCAATTAAGGATTCTCTTAAAATGAGTTAGGCTTGAATGAGTTAAGATTGAACCCAATTCAAATTATCTTGAGCCCAATCCTTAAAATTCTGGACGGATTGAGCGGGTTACCTATGTTTGGGTTCATTTTTGATACCCTTACGTGCAACGCACGTGTGTCTCAGACAGTGGCGGATCCAGAATTTTCGTTTAGGGGGTTCGAAAAATAAAAATATAAACGTGTAAATAAGCCTTTAGAAATGGGACCCTTAAATTCATTTGGCTTTAAAACCACACTTTTAGCACATTTTTTTAAAAAAAAAACTTGAAAAAAATAACTGAATTTTTTTTAAAAAAAAAGAAGAAAAAATTGAAACAAAAAAAGAAAAAAAATAAAATGCTATCACAGGGATTCAAACTGAAGACATGAAGCTTACTTTCAGGAGGACTTGCCACTGCACCATTAGTTTCTTCTTGTTATTGAAGGGGTTCAAAAAATATATATATCTACAAAATACAGAAAATTTACCTTATATATACAATGTAATTTTTTGCCGAGGGGGTTCGGGTGAACCCCCTGGAAGTCATGTGGGTCCGCCCCTGGTCTTAGACGTCTTTTAGTTATAAGAGTGCACAATTAAATATATTACCGTTTTATCAACAATCTATACATATATATATATATATATACAATTTTTTAAAAAAAGTTATTGGGTGCATGTGGGTCCGTCTCTCACCATATGTGGAATTCACTATTACAATGAATATTAGATATGTGATGGTAGTCAAGAGTGCAGGGGCGAATTTAAGTTAAAAAAATGGATCACCGGAATCGTGGTCATCCGACAAAATTCGATGTATTACTTGCATAATTTTTAATATATCAAATAACAACTGAAGGAATCCATGAACATAAACAACTGGATGGTTCACTGGTTTTAGTGTGAGTTTTCCACCTTGAGGTTGAGGGATTGATTCTCAGTTGCTGCATTTTTACAACCTTGCATTTTATTTTATTCACAAAAGAGTTTCTGCATTCAGCCTTTTTTAAACTTCTTCTAATAACTTTTTCTTATAATAAAATTTATTTATTTTGCATATTGTATTTAATATTTTTCTTATGAAAAATCTATATTTATTATATTGCTAAAATAAATAAGGCCCTTCAAATTTGAAAGCCTAAATTAGTTGCCTTTATTCTTAAAGGGACATAGCCGCCCCTGACAATGGTGCACCCGTCTTCTTGAAATTCTAGATTCGCCTCCGCTAGAGTGGAATCACAAAGTTGTTGATTAATAAATACTCAATGAGTTTGTATTTTCGAAATATAATTCACAAAGTTGTGGGAAACAACTGCACATGCCCATGGGGTCATTCCATGTCTTTTCTTTCCCCCTTTATTGATTGCCAACAGCTGCCCGCTACCTTCATCTCTTCTACTGGTTGAATAAAACTGAACCGCTCAATAAGGAACCTTCCAAACTACTAGTGTTTTGTTGCATAAAAGTAGCTAAGCTATAGTTTGCAACAGTAATATACTTATTCAAAAAACTGTTAATTCACCTTCTTAAACAAAAAAAAATCATTGAACTATGAGAATTTATCAAGCAAAATTTTATTTTGTATCAATAAAATCAATAAAACCTTTTACCATTAAGAATCACCCAACTACATTTATTATTAAAGTAAATTTGACATGACAAAATAAAAATATTTTTTATGTCATATAAACACGGACACCACAAATAAACATTTTTTTTAAAAAAAAAAACCATTATGCATCTCCTTTCTTTATTTCTCCAAAAATTCTTACCAATTTGTTTTATATATATATATATATATATATATATATATATATATATATAAAGCTAGATAAAAAATAAGTGATGTGGTACCTCTCAATGACCAAGGATCCTATTTATCTTTTTGTGATTTTTTTTGACATTTTTTCTAATTTTTTTTCAATTATTTTATTTTATAACATCATCTTCTTAATTCATACCTCTTCAATTACATAAATTGAAATATTAATTAATTTAGTAATATCTATAACTCCTGGCCTTTCATATTCATAACTTCAAATCATTTAATATAATATTCAAATTTATAACTCCTGAAAGCGACACTTATAAAAACCTATTTCAGACCTATATAATAATTACCACAGTAATATTGCAATAATAGGAATAATTGTATTAGTGTTGTAAAAAATTATTCAACTCTTGGTCTTTTTCTACATCTTCAACGTTGCATACACATATTCTTTTTTAAAAATTATTTCTTCGTCACTATTTGATAATCTCTATTCGATTAAATTATGTGTGTAATTTTATTTTATTTTTATTGTAAAGTAAAACCTCAACGACATTGTCTCACTATAACAACTTAATCCTCTCTTCTCACAATGCATGCTATAAGAATGAAAGTTTAAATATAACTTTTTAATATTAATGGATTTTATGCAACACAAATATGTAGTAAATGAATGCCAGTACGAGCATTGAATATCAAAAAAAAAACTCTAACTTTTGAATTTTGTGCACAAATATATTCGAATATAATTCAGATATTTTTTTTCTCACCATTATTTAGCAAAAATATATTTTGATTTGTTTATTTTTTATTATAGAATCATTTATACAAAAAAAAAAAAAAAAAAAAAGACACGTAATTTACGATCGAAAAAATTTAGTATTGTTGGTTGAACTAATAATATTGCTATATGAATCATTGGATTTAGTATGACACTATAATAATTAGATTGTTACTTAACCAAAGCTCTTCATATCAATTTTTGTGTTTTCGTCTTTTTTATCAACAATTTAAAATTAAAAATGCAACATGAGATTTTTTTTAAAGCAATTTTTCTGAATAGATAATATCAGAATCATAACTTAATTTGTATTTCTATATTTTATTGTATTATTTATTAATTTTTTAAAAATATATTTAATATCTTTTTATGACCGTGCGAAGCACGGACAAGTACACTAGTTAGATATATATCAGCAAAGATGTCGAGGTAGCTGGTGATACTTTAGTAAGGAAAGTTGCACCCCTAATAATTTAAATATGAAACATTTCCATTTTTTTTATTAATAAAAGATTTAACTTGGTAATTGGTATGCGTATTCATGGAAACTTCTAGCCAGTTTCACATATGTCTTTTCTTGTGGGGTTGGTTTGTCTTCATCTCTGTCAGAGAAGAGCTTAAAAACACACACATTTCCTTTGAGAAAATGACATAAATAGTCCCTTAAATATAGGAGTAGGTCTAAAATGATCCCTTAACTATACACTTAACGGATTTAGTCCTTTAACTATTCAAAAATTTATCAGCTTTAGTCCCTTAACTATACACTTACCGGTTTTTGTCCCTTAACTATAAACTTACCGATTTTAGTCCTTTAAGTATTCAAAAACTTATCAAGTTTGGTCATTGTCCATTTTTTAATACAAATAGCTTAGGTTTATATTAATAGAAATATTCGTGAAATTAAATCTTTAACCCATTTTTTAAGTTGTTTCTCTGTCTCTGCCCTTTTTTCTTCAAACTATCAATGATTCAAAAGAAAATTAATGAGAAAAGAAGATATAAGTCCTAATTTTATTCAATGGATGATAAAATTAAGCATATAATTGTTGTTAATGCCAAAAATTTGCACTGACTGGATCCACAGTTGAATATGCTAATCAGTGCGAATTTTATTTAATTTACTCAAATTTTCTTACGTAAAATAAAATAAATAGAATAATAAAATTGATTTATTTAAAAAAATAAAAAGATTGCAAATCTACCATTTTATAAATTTCAATTTCTAAAAAATTAAACAGATCCGTTCAATGAAGTAATTGGAGTACAAACTTTGGATTAACGGGTAATAATTTCTTTCTTTTTATAATAAAGTATAGCATATTCAAGCCATCTTTAACAATAAATATGCTTCATTTATCCTCTGTTGAATAAAATTATGACTTATATTTTTTTCTCATGAATTTTATTTTAAATCGTTGAGGTTAAGGATTTTCACATAAGGTTAATTTGAAGAAAAAGTAGCGGAGAGAGAGAAACAACATAAAAATTGCTAAAGGATTTAATTTCTCGAGGTATGAATTCCGTTAATATAAACCTAAGTTATTTGTATTTAAAAATAGAAAAAGACCAAACCTGATAAGTTTTTGAATACTTAAAGGACTAAAACCGGTAAGTTTATAGTTAAAGGACTAAAATCGGTAAGTGCATTGTTAAGGGACCAAAAGCTGATAATTTTTTGAATAGTTAAAAGACTAAATCCATTAAGTGTATAGTTAAGGGACCATTTCAGACTCACTCATATAGTTAAGGGACTATTTATGTCATTTTCTCCATTTCCTTTCACCATGGACAGAAGAACTTCATTTGATTTTTTCAGTCATGATTCTTTATATATTAGTTTCTGGAAACGCGCTTAGCGCGCGTATCCCATATTATTTGTATATATTTTTAAAAATACTTGAATAAAATCAAAATCGACACCATCCAATTTTTACAGAAAGTCATATATATAACTTAATTGAGAAAAAAACTTGAAATTCCGACTTATCTCAAAATTTAATTTATGGCTGGTTACTTGCGCAAACAATAAAAACTTGAAATTCTTTAATAAACTGTCAAAATCATCTCCAACATGTTGATAAATCACAACATAGTAATAATGTAATATAAATATCATATTGACGTTATTAAACTATGAGAAAATAGAGTTAGCTATAAGACTAATTCTTAATCTTAATATGAAAAATTTCAAATATTTATTGTTACAGACCCAAGAAAATCAAGTATAATACAAATAGATGTTACAAATAGTTGATTTGATTCCAAAAGAAAATCAGAAAATTACATCTAATTAGGAATAAACACATGAGAAATGTGTGCAATTTTGTACCAGTCTTCTCCTATTCCCTTCTCACATCGCTTGGCCAGTGTTGGACATTCACAAACTGATAAATTTGTGAGGGCGGTTAGATGTTGCAATCCCTCCGGTAAACACTGTAGCATCTCACAGCATGATATGGATAACTGTGCGAGTGAAGTTAAACCTTTCACCCCTTCCTCGGGGAGACTCTCTAGTGCCCAACAACATTTAATTTCCAGATGCTTCAAAGCATTGAGACTAGCTAGGCTGGTAGGCAGCTCTTTGAGATTATCAAAGAAAGAGATTTTCAAGTATTTGAGATTCGCAAGGCTTTTCAACGTCTCTTCTGGGAGTGAAGTAGCTTCAAAGTTATAGCTAATATTGAGGGAAGTAAGAGCACTGAGATTAGATATGGAACTGAAACCTATTGCATCTGACTTGTCCCCAAGAACTACCAATTTCTTGACAGAAGAAAGGGTCGGGATAACAAACATAGGGCACAAGTGAATCTTCATCTCTTCAAGCACAGGGAATTGCTCTTCTCCTTCCTTTTTCAGCAATCCTTTCAGATTATCAAATTCGCCTATAAAAAGTTTTCTCAGAGATGGAAACCTTCTTCTTGTAGGGAATCCAGAATGAACATCAACATACTCCGCTGACCCCTTAGATAACATTAGAGTTTCTAGACAAGGCAACTCACCAAAGGGTGGTAAGCATGAGCAGTTTTTGCAACCAATGATTTCAATAAAGACAACATTTTTCAAAACTGAGTGATTCATCCAGTCTGGGAGATGGATTCCTCTGAAGCCACTGATTGTTAAACAAGTCAGATTGGAGTGTGGTTTGAGGGCTTCAATCACTTCAACTTCTTCTGATTCATATCTATGTGGACGTTTATCTCCATACCATCTCATGCTTAAAGAAAGCAGATTTTCTTTTGCAGATAAATTGGCTTCTTTTGCATCTATATCATTCTTCACTCTCTCAAGATGCGTGATTGAAATTGAGCCATAGAGATTCAGGTTTCGTAATTCACCAAGTTGACAACTTTTCTTCCTTCCCACTGCAAAGCAACCAAGAGTCTTAAGGCATGTCAAAGAGCCTATCCTTGGTGGCATAGAATTCAATTTATGGCAACCATGAAGTAAAAGATTTCGGAGACTACCAAGTTTACTTGTTTGTTTTGGCAAACAACAAAGTGAACGACAATCATATAGATCAAGAGTCTGCAGATTTTGAAGCTTGCATAACTGCTTTGGAAGACTACTAATTATGCCATTGCTACACAGGCTCACGTATCTTAAATGTACTAGATCTCCAATGGAAGACGGTAACTTCTTAAGTTGTATGTAACTTAGATTAAGCACCCTCAATGAGACAAACTTTTTCAAGAGCAAAGGAGAGTAAGAAGACACCACTTTTGCGAAACCAATCGACATCACATGTGGGAAACCTTTTACATTTATTTCACGGATATTGTTGCTTGATGCGCTTGCCGAAAACAGAGATGTTGCCAAATCATGAATGAGATCATGCATCTTGAAATAAGTTCGACCATATTTAACTTCAATCTCTTGGAAGAAAGACCTCAAGTATAATTCATTCCATACTTCATTACCTACATCCTCTAGCTCCAAGTTTCCTTTCGATAAAAGAAAACCATGTGCCATCCAGAGAGAGATTAGATTTTCCTTTTCCATTTCGGTTGCCTTTGGGAGTACTGCACAATATGCAAAGCATTGTCTCAAATCAAGTGGAAGGTGATGGTAGCTAAGTCTCAGGGCAGGCATAATAGAACTTTCTTCTTGAGGCAATTTCCAAATATCACTATCTCTCACATGTTCCCACTGTCTTTCTTCTCTCTTGAAGCGCAAAATACCTCCAAGAGTTTTAGCTGCTAGAGGCACGCCACCACATTTTTTCACAATCTTCTTTCCGATAGCCACAAGATTAAGATTTATTTCTTCTTGGTGCCCAAATGCACGTTGCATGAACAACAACCAACAATCTTCTTGAGATAAATTTGACAATTCATATGGTTGCAAAGTTCCCATAATTGATCCAACCTTTTCAAGACGAGTAGTGGTTAGAATAGACGCACCACTTTCTCCAACCTTCAAGACTTGTCTTAACTTAGACCACTTATCTTGATCTTCATTCCAAACATCATCTAAGACAAGCAAACATTTTTTTCCATTCAGCAAGTCCTGAAGCTTCTTTTGAAGTGGAGCCAAGTCCATGCCACCAAGTGACTTTTCTTCAATAGATTCTACAATTTCCTTTATCAACCTCTTCTCATTAAAATCTTCCGAGACACAAATCCATATTTTGGGATGGAAATGCTCAATTACTCTCTGATCATTGAAGACCATTTGGGCAAGTGTCGTCTTTCCTAGTCCCCCCATACCAAGTATTGGGAGGACTAAAAGTGTTTGGGCATCGCTAACATTGTTTATCAGGATTTTCACTATCTCATCCTTTTCTTTGTCTCTTCCATAAACTTGTGGTTCATTTAAAACAAAACCTGGTCCAAGCTCGGTAGGAGTCAGCAAAAAAACAAAGAAGAATTTTGCACAATAAAAAGACAATGATAAGCTTGATCAGAAGCAGCATACATCTTTCAAATTAAAAAAATGCACTTTTTTTGAATTCACATTATAAGATCTTAAACAACTCTGGCTTTATCCTGTCATTTAGACTTGGGGTCCTATCCTAATTCTATGAGTAAGCTATGGATTTATCTGAGGTTATATAAGTTAAAAACTTCATTAAACAAATTTAGATAATAGATTTTGAACCCAATTAATAAATCCAAATCTGGATCCACTTATCTACTTAGACTTGAGAAGAACATTTAGATTAGACAAAATCCCAAAAACACACATGAATTTGATGATATAAAGCTGTTTTTTAGAAAAATATTTAAAGATGAGCACCTGTTTGGCGTGTAGCAACTTGTCTCTCTATAGTCCTTTCATCCAAATGAAACTTAATTCGTTCCGCTGCAATTGCATCTAGTTTCTCCATAATCTTTTTCATCCTTTTCCCAATCTTGTGACGGAAAGCGATAACGTTTGGATGATAACACCCATATTTATTCTTCTTCTGTCTAATTGTTGCCTCAGTTTTACATTCGTCCAAGATGTCATCAGCTTCATATGCAGCAGCATTGAGTTTTTGCAACCAATTTTCTATTGCCTTGTCCTTCAATTGCTTCTTCTGAGCATCTTCTAGCACAGCTTGGATTGTAGTAAACGTGCTTTTAAGCTTTTCGAACTCATCCTTAAAACCAAGAATCGATCCAAGTTCCCCTTGGATGAAATAAGTCAGATTGTCTAACAGAACTTGAAGGAAAGCTTCAGCCATAGAGTATTGTGAGTAAGCAATGAATCTAGATTTTTTGAAATGAAGTAAGATGTTGGAAATTGGAATGGACTTGTTATAATTACAAACTCAATTATTCAATGGAAATAACACACTCCAATGGGACCATGTCTATCAAATTTACTAGCATATGCAATCAATATTGTACTGAAATCACCAAAGATTCTGAGTTAGTTTAACTTGACACGAAATTTAAAAAAGAAATATTACTCTATTTGTCTTAATTTATGTGACATTTTTTCGTTTTTTTGAGAGTCAACAGTTTAAGTCTGATCGTGAATTTACCGATGGAATCTTCAATTTTTTTGAAATGAAATCTATATATTTGTAAACTACATAAAAAATAATATAAAATACAATAATTGATAATTCAAAATCTTTAAAAGATTTATGAAAAATTTACGGTTAAAGATTGACTTGTTTGAATCTTTAAAAAGTGCCACATAAAATGAGCCCAAAGGAGTAGATATTTGTGTGCCTGTTGAATTGTTACTTCATATAAAAATACATCAATTTTTTTTTAACTGACTAAAAAAACGAGTCATATAACCTGAGACATAGTTAATACTTCCTCTTTTAAGGGCATTAAAATTGCATAAAATATCTAAAGCTAAGACTTTTCTTTCACATATATGTCTTACACGTTAACACAGGACCACATATCACACCTTTCTGTTCTTGTCGAATCTGTCAAGTTGTAAACTTTGGTAGGGTGCTTCCATTCTTATACATATATATATGGTTTTTTTAAAAAAAAGTTATCGGGTGCATGTGGATCCGCCTCGAACCATATGTGGAATTCACTATTACAATGAATATTAGATATATGTGATGGTAGTCTAGAGTGGAATTACAAAGTTGTTGATTATTAAATAATGAATTTGTATTTTTGAAATATAATTCACAAAGTTGTGGGAAACAAGTGCACATGCCCATGGGGTCATTGCTACCCACCACAAAGACTTTTCGTTAACCTTAATTTCTCTGCCAAAGTTTTCCACAGAAAATAAAATTGGCTAATTCCATGACTTTTCTTTCCCTCATTGATTGCCAACAGCTGCCCGCCACCTTCATCTCTTCTACTGGTTGAATAACTTAATTTTTTTAGTACTTACAGCAGGCTAAAATACAAATCATATGTGAAGTAGTTATTAGTTTAGTCCATACACAAATTGACAACCGGTAAAATCGATACTGAATTTAACTGATATATATCTTATTCGTTTGATTAACGATTTAGTACATTTAAAATTTGAGAACCAATAAACCAAATCATTAAGTGTGAATATCCAAACTGAACCGCTCAATAAGGACCCTACCTAAACTACTAGTGTTTTGTTGCATAAAAGTAACTAAGCTATAGTTTGCAACTGTAATATACTTGTTGGAATACTGACCCCCAGATTTGCCTATGGAACATGTATATTCTATTTGTTCTTTTACAGATTACAACAGTTACGTTATGTAAAACAAATAAAGTAATGACACAATATTTTATCGCGGAAAACCCCGGCACATAGTGTGTAAAAAACCACGACCTACATCTCTGTAGGATTTAACTCCACTTCATTAAACTCTGAGCCTCAACAAAAGATTACAAACTTATGTAACCTAAGGAATTATAAACTCTAATTCCTAAACGCCAACAACCAACTAGATCGTCGACCCCACTTCAAGTTATGAATTCAGATTACAACTCTTGCAATACTAATAACTAACTCTAATTCCTAAACTCCAACACAAATCCCCCAAGGTTTATGTTCCCAAGTCTTTAAGTTGCCCCAACTTGAAGACTATTCCTACTCCAGTTTATACTTCACTGGATCTAGAAAGAATTAAAGATACAACTTGATAAAAACTGAATACAAGCAAACTTGACTTAAGAACTATAAAACATAAGCATATGAAGTAGTTCTTCAATTCTTGTTTCCTTGAGTTGGCTGCACTTCGTAATCAGAAATTAATCAAATATGAACTCCCTCTATTTGATTTTATTCTGCTTGTAACTCTCTGTTTAAGTGCGCAATTTTCTCCAAAGAAAATATTGCCCTATTTATAGACTTTGAACTCTTCAAAACCTTTTTCCACTTGAACTCGATTTACATATTTGATCATGTTTCCTACTCCGTTCCGGATTTGAAAGTTATTCACGCCGTTATACTTCCTACTCTGCTTATGCTTCCTACTTCATTTACACTTCCTACTTCACTTAGGATTTCTTCATGAAAGGAAACCTTTTGCACTGGTTTCTTGTCGAAAAAGCAACCCTTCCACCGCTTTATAACTTCTAATTCGCATGGTTGACGTTTCCATTATCCCAGTCGGATTCGGTCTAAAAGGAACATGTCGGTGCAACCGGTTTCTTTCATATGTTCCTTTATTTGTCAATTATCAAAATCTTTCTCGATCTAACAAATTTCGCATTTTTGATGATGACAAACCATTGCTTCTTGTGTGAATAGATCAATTTGTGTTATGTCAATTTCTTAAAACTCAATGCACAAAGCAAACACATTAGAGGATCAAGTTAGACCAATTGGGTTATAAATATTACACAAGCATACACTTCCTCTTTTTGACATCATAAAACACTGTGAAGGCATACACCACACTAAGAGAAACAAATTTGATACTCTTGGCCACTAGGGCTATCACCTACACAAACACTTACAAATCAAGAACTCAGTTAGCCATAGCAAAGCATTTGCACAAACATAGGAGATAGATATGAACCTGAAACTTAAACCCAACATTAACATTAATCAAAAGGCATATACACCACAAATGTAATCAAAATTAAATATAGAATCAAGCACTTGTGATGAGAAAAAAAATTGGAAGGTCAAAGGCTAGAGTGGCTAGGCAATAGCAAAAATGAAGCACGAGAAGGTAAATAAAAGACCTTTTTTAGTTGTGTTTTGTTTTTCTTTAGCAGGCCCACATGTTCAAGATCATAGTTCATATGCAGTTGGTCCATGACATTCTGGTGAGTGACATATATGACTTCAATTTCAGTTTAATTTTTTTCCCGTTTTGTATCACCTTTAAGGAACTGGTTCAATCAATCATGTGCCCTCAGGAGAAACAATAGTCCACTCTTCTCTAACCCCCAAAATTAGTAATCATCTTTCCTAAGAGCACTGTCCACATTCTAAATGTACGAACATCAAGAGTGACTTCTTATCCAAGAGATTCAGAAGAAGGTAATTTATAATCATTTCATTTACTATCGATAGTCGGATTGACCAGCTTTGACTTAGCATAATCTTAGGAGGAACATATTTCTTGACTTGCTTCTTTGATCGTTTTTATTGAGATTTATCTTTGCATTTTGGCCATAATCTCCTCATCGTTACTTTCAATAGAGTCAGTAAGAGAAACAAATTTTCTTCAACATCATTTGTAGATGAACATGTTATCCCAATCTGTTCCCTAGATGTGGTACTATCAGGTGCAACACCAACTATAATAATTTTTGACATCAACCCTAAATCCCATTTTATATGTATCCCAATAGAAGAACTAGGTTCGACAGAGGGGTCCCCCATTGATTCCCCTTAACTAGATGCACTGTTTAGCCTAACAACTGAACTTTGTTTAACTATAAGGTCCCCAAAATATCCCCCTCTCAAGGTACATCCTCCAAAACTTCCTCAGTAATTTTAGACACACCCAATATAATTTCTCCCTAAGAACCAGCACTACCTACTTTCTACACCACAACCTCTATTTTATAAGGCACCAAAGTAGAGGTGTCATCTACTGAATTCATCTCAACCATAACATCATATAGTCCATCACACTTAGAATCTCCAAGAATGCCATTAAGAAACATAAATTGTAATTGATAAGATACTTGTTTAGTAGGATTGAGAGTCCGTTGAGATGAAAAGTTTTATCTTGGGTAGAGATATGGTTATATTTTATCACAAGAAAGAGTGATTATATTCCTTTTAGAGAATGCCAAAAATTAAGCATAGGACATGAATATTTATTTTGGGACAAGTGGAAGGAATAGGTACATGTGCATTGATTTTATATTTAATTATGAATAATTGTAGTGTACATACCTTAGATCTCTGGATAATGCTGAATTTTACTCCAATTTTACTAAGCCTCTCTCCCGTGACAGATGCAAATACAATATTATAGTGCATGAGTAGCTTGACTTTAAAAGTGGTATAGAGACATACAACTAAATGTACAAGACTGAGCATAAAATTTAAGATTAGAAGGAAGTACGCACAATGTTCATTAGCCACTAAGGGATGCTCATGTGATTTTAATCATCCCCAAGTTCCAACATGTTCCTTTAAAAATGTTTCTCTAGGTTGATCACCCTTCTTAGTTGATGGACTCATAATTTCCATACTATGATCATCTGAGTGCGCTTCATAAGATTTTTCATGTTTGTAATTGTGAGATACTACAAAAGTTGAACCTGTTTCTTTCACATGTTTCTTCATAATTTATTCGGAGATCCTTGACAACTCATCATTATCATGCAGACTTGTTTCTCTTATTACATAACTATAATATACTGAGTGGATTTTGATTCATTCCTTCAACATGTTGCCTTCTTTCAATTTTGTGTTCTTTAGTCTTGCCTATTTTTCCAACTTCTTTGATTTGACCAAAAATAATTTTCACCAACAAAACTATTATTCCATCCTTTTCTTCTGCAGTGAGAGGAATTTCTTCTAGTTTCAATCATGTGTCTGGAGCAACAAGTGTTCATATATGAATGTTGCTTGCTTCCTCTCACTTTTTCTGTAAATTCAAAGGTTAGATTTAGAAACCCAAACTAGCTTGGGTCCTTTGTATTGATAAAAATGATGAATGAGATCTCTATTGATCCATATTGATAAAACATTTTTAGATTTTTTCTTTTGCCCCAACCTGTTCCTTTGACATGATTTCTTTCTTTTAACAATGTTAATTTTTCTATTTGAGACAATTTTGAAGTCATGTGAGTTATAACTATTGGGTAGGTACCCCTTGAGTGACCGATACTACCACAATGTGTGCACAAACATGAGGTTTTCTTAGGGACTTATTTAACAATCTAGCTTTAGTGTTATGTATTCTATTACTGAGCTGAGTCACAATCATTGAGGACTGAGTCCATTTATTTACCCTCTCAAGCTCATACTTAGTTCTAGGTAGGTCAAGATTTATTCTTCTAGATTTTTCCTTTTCAAAAAATAGTTCATCTTTTAACCTCTTTAGATCTTGGTCACATCTGATTTGGTCACCACTAATTTTGGTCACCACTAATTTTTCCTTTCCCATTCTCAATAACACTTTGTTTCAAAAATTTAAATTTGAGAGCCAAAGTGCAGGAATCAAGTTGTTTTACCTGTTCCTTTAGGAATTGATTTTCTTTCTTAAGATAAGAGTTAGTTTTTTCAAGATCAGTATATTTGAATTTTAAACTGGTCAAGGAAGTCAATAACTGATCTTTGTTTTCATCCAAATTTTGAACATTATCTATGAGAGTTAAAATAAGGGAAGATAATTTTTTCTTTGAAAAACATTTTNCTTTAGGAATTGATTTTCTTTCTTAAGATAAGAGTTAGTTTTTTCAAGATCAGTATATTTGAATTTTAAACTGGTCAAGGAAGTCAATAACTGATCTTTGTTTTCATCCAAATTTTGAACATTATCTATGAGAGTTAAAATAAGGGAAGATAATTTTTTCTTTGAAAAACATTTTAGTTTATTTTCAAGGTCAAGAAGATTTACCTCCCTTTTCTCAGTGTCTGATTCAAAGTATGGTTCAGAGTCCTCCATGACCATCAAAGCCATATTTGAGTGGTCTGAACTTGTTCCCCAAGCAGTATACATAGCATTTTCAGATTCTTTTTCTTTGCTTAGGGGTAATTTTTTCTCATAGTTTCCACCTCTCTTGAAGAGTTTTTTGAGATTTTTGTTGATCATGGCTATGTCCTCATCATCCTGATCAGATTCATCACTCTCACTTGCTTTGAAAAAGAAAATCATATCTTTGTTTCTTCCACTCAATTTTGTTTCATCAACATTCATCTCATAAGTCTTTAGATTCCCTACAAGTTCATCTAAACTCATGATTGTCAAATTATTTGCTTCTCTAATTGTAGTGACCTTGATCTCCCATGACTTAGGTAGAGTCCTTAACACTTTATCAACAAGTTCCTCAGTAGTGTATACTTTCCCAAAGACACCAGTTCATTCACAATAATAGTGAATCTAGTAATCATATCTTGAAGTGCTTCATCAATCTCCATCTTAAATGTTTCATATTCATTGCATAGTCTAGCAATTCTAAATTTTCTTACTTGGGGAGTTCCTGCATGTGCATTGACCAGTGTATCCCAAATTTGTTTCGCTGTAGTAAAATCAGAGATGCGATTAAACTCATCAGGTCCAAGTCCACATACAAGGATGCACTTAGTTTTAGCATTCTTTGCAAGCATTCTATAATCAACTTCTCCATATTGAGCCTTAGGCTTTGGAATGCCTTTTATTTCATCATCCTTCATCATAGAAATAAGAGGACCATCAGTAACTCTCATCCATAATTCATAGTCCTGGGCTTGTAGAAAATCCTTCATTCTCTCCTTCCACCATGCGTTGTAATGTCGATTGAATAGTGGTGGTATGTTGATGTGTTTACCTTCATT
>NW_026036039.1:77789-86356 GCF_019186545.1 Solanum stenotomum
CAATGCAATATTACAAAACAACTTAACTTATAAAATATGGCCATAAAGGCAACTCGAATCTCAAAATAGAATATTTACATATATATATAGATGAGAGACTCAAAACTAACTGACTGACTGTCTGTCTATGAAGCCTCTAAAATACTGAGATGGATGTTGGGACAGACCCCGCAACATCCTAATAAAACAAAAACTAAGAACACAAAATAATTGAGTCCTCCGGAATGCAAGGAGGCTCACCACTGACTCTGGAGTGCTCAGCTGGATCAACGACGTGCAGGATGCTGATCCGGGGTACCTGAATCTGCATCATCAAACGATGCAGGCCAATTGGCATCAGTACGTGGAATGTACGAGTATGCGAGCTGGAAAACTAAGCAACAAAGGTTAGAAGGAAATCTGGAAGAAACTGAACAGCTTACCTGGCTCAACTCAACTCAACCTGACTGACTTCTTTCAATATAAGGCAATTTAAAACAAGTGCGATATAAAGACAGACTGTTTAAAACATGTTATAAACTCTGTGTGTATACAAAGATACAATAAGCCTGAAATGTATATAGAAATACAATGAACTGATGTATATAAAAATACAATAATCTCTGTGTATGAAAATACAATAACTGTTGTGGGAGTTTCTTTAACTGACAACCATCACATAAGAGCTATAGTGATGATACAGCGATCGACCTCACGCTGCCAGAGCATCTTATACCCGGCCAGAGGTATAAGACCTGAACTGCCTAATGGATCCACTAGTCTAATATGAAAAGGATTCATCTAAAAAGTATGATCCTTTTCTACCCATGGTGGCTAACATGGTTCTATGGGGGCTGTGGGTTCTTTGAACGCTCCCCCAATTCGGTGCTCGATACTACTCCCAAAAATGTACTGGCTCTTATGTTTTTAAAACATATGTCTTCCTGCTGATTGAGATAATTACTCAAAAAAAACTATCCCGAAGGCTCTTTGGAAATCTCAGTTTCCAACCTTGTTTAAATGTAAAGACATTTCTTTAAAACTTCTTTGGGAATACATAGTTCCCTAATAACTTTGAGAAATGAACTCAACTTTAAACTCTTTACTCTTTACTTGACTTGCAACTTGAGCCTTAGAATGAAGTTAAAACGTTCAATAAAGACTCTTGAAAAGCTTGGAGGACTTGCTTGAACTAACTTCTTAACTTCTAAGCTTGACTTCTAATTCGCTTGACTTCTAACTCGACTTGACTTGGAAACTAACTTCACTTGATTTGGAAACTAACTTCACTTGAATTGGAAACTAACTTCACTTGACTTCTAACTTTACTCTCCTTGAATTGGAATTATGGATTCAAGGGTAATGATTTGTGTTTGGAAGGACCCCATGATGTTTAGGAAATATTTTAGGACAGCTAAACTTAAGAAGAATTACAAAATTTAATTCTGAAAATAGTGCAGTCCGCGACGCAGAGCAGATTCTGTTCACAGAGGGAACAAATCTGTGATGGAGACTTGCTTCAGGCAAGCTGCCCGACTTTTCTCCTTCATGTTGCCAACTCTAAACCCTCTCAACCTCAAAGGTTCTTTTCCCAAACACTTGGGGTCATAAACCCCTCAACATACAGTGGATTCCACTCAAAAACGCAACCAGATCCTGTCCCAAATCAGCAAGAACTTCAACAACACAACCAACAACTTCAACAACCAAAATAAATCTTTTCTTGGAATTAAAAACAAGTTGGTGTGTGGGGGTCTGAACCAACCAACACTAAGGATCATAAAATCCCTCACTATACAATAGATTTCAGCTCAAGAACACAACCAAATCATGTCCCACAACCAACAATAACTTCCACAACACAACTAACAACATCAACAACAATTAACAGCTTCAACAACTTCAACAACAAATCCAATCTTTTCTCAAATTATAAAATGAGCTTGGTGTGTGGGGGAAAGGATCAACCCACACTAAAGAACTCACATACCTTGATAGGGATCACCCCCGACTAAAATCCACGATGATCTCGACGAATCTCCTTGATCTCCTCTTCTTCTTCTCTTCTTTCTCTCTTCTTCTCTTCTTCACTCAAGAACCCTAACTCTTTACTCTTTAAAAAAAAATGAGACAAACTGATATAAAATCAGTCTAACACTTTAATATAACCAAAACAATTGATTTGTGAAAAGACCAAAATGCCCTTAAATTTTCGGACGGACTCCCTGCCAACTGCCCAACTTTCAAAGGGCATAACTCGCTCATACGAACTCGGAATTGAGCAAACTCGGTGGCGTTGGAAAGATCGTTCCAAGGGCTTACCAAAAATAACTGGAACTACTCCTGGTTCATCCTGAACTAGGAGTTATGACTGCTCAAAGTTGGCCAAAAACTCACTGATTTCCACACTTAGCCAAATTTCCAGATTTTTGAACTTAGCCAAATTTCCAGATTCTAGACTGCCAAATTTCCAGATTTTAATTTTTTCCAAAAATGACTACTTTCAAATTTCAAGCTTCTTCATATTCATTTTAAATTGTCGGATGTTACATTTATCTTTTTGTGATTATTTTTTTTTTGACATTTTTTCAATTTTTTTTCAATTATTTTATTTTATAACATCATCATCTTAATTCATACCTCTTTAATTACATAAATTTAAATATTATTTAATTTAGTAATATCTATAACTTCTAACCTTTCATATTCATAACTTTCAAATAATTTAATATTCAAATTTATAACTCCTTAAAATGACACTTATAAAAATCTACTAATTTCAGGGGCACTGCGTTGTACGTATGTCCCAATTTTGGTAGCATATTTTTTAAAAAAATAACAAGATAATATCAAACATGTGTGGAAAGAGTAATATAAATTTGAAGAAAGAAAGTACAAATTGAATTTGACAAATAATTAAGCTACTTAAATGACTTAATTGTTGAATACAAATACTAAGGATTGCCTAAATATAGAAAAAAACAATTAAATTTAGTTATATAGGTGCAATGTGTAATCAAATAATAACTATGTGGATTTTTGTATAACTACAACATAACATGACAAAATATAAGTTGTACCAAAATTTCCAAAATTAATGTTACTACAAATATCTCTAAAGAATCTTACCCCAAATTAAGCACAAATACAATACGTCACTACCAGAAAAAAGTGTGAATTACATGGGGATTTTCTTGGGGATTAGTATGAAAATTCGTAGGAAACTTATTTTCCTGCAAATTTTCATACTAATCTCTAGGAAAATTCCCATGTAATTCACACTTTTCTTATAGTGACGTATAAATATTTTAAAGTGTAAGCATATAACTAACCCTTTTTTTAGTTATACAATTGTAGGAATAATTTTATGAAGCTAGTATCCTAAATGAGCATTTTAAACCATCATAACATACAATTACAAAACAATTATTTATATGGAAGAAAATAAATATCAACCTCAGTACTGTATTCTTACTATTCTAGGAGAAAAGGATGATATTGTATTCTTATGTAAATATGTCATATTTCTATGATTATTGTGAAGTTGGGAGTGTGATGAAATGAAGCAAAATTATCCTATTTATCACTCTTTTGTAACTAAAAATTTATATAAAAATTCATATTAAATGTGTGCCCTTATTTATAATTCATAAGAATGTGAATGGTCAAATTTTCTTTTTTTAAACATAGGAGCTGAAAAGTCTACTATAAGGTTGATTATCATAACCATTACTTAGTATTTATTAAGAATACATTAATAAATCAAATACACTCCTGACATTCCTTATTCTCCTAATCCATTATTGCATTTAAAGTAAATAATGCATCATCAACTTGAAAATTAGGGGCAAAATGATAATCCAATTTTGAGGTTAGGATCTTCCTATTTTTTTTTTATATATTATTATTATTTGATTAGACTTTCTCTTTCTTTATCATAAGTATCTGAAATCCAATGTAATATAGTACACTATCTTCTATCATCTAAAATAGTCATTTTACATCTATAAAAAAATAGTATTATATTTGGATCAACACTAAAATTATAAGCCTGCAATATACTAAAAGATCAGTAACAATGTATAAATATATCATTTTCTTTTCAAGATCTTTGAGGGTAAACTCCTCTCTGTATGATGTTATCGTCATCTATCAGAAAGTCAAATTAATTAAAGTTCAAGCAGAATAAAAGAAATTCTACTTCATTATTCCTAAAAAATACCTCAAAGAATTCTATAATTTTTCATAGTGTTATGTGATTTAGCCTCCGACTCAACCTACAAGTATTTTTATCCACATCTTAAAAAAAAAACATAAAATTTGTATTAAAAAAAAAACAAACTTATAATTAGCACGTCAAAAATCTCACCATTGGATTAGTTAGAGAAGAGCTAAAGACGGAAGTGCAAAAAAGAATTGTGTAATAGAGCAAATATACCAAAAACTGTTAAAGGGAACAAAAAGAAAAACAACAAAAACTACCTAATTTTGGAATGAGGAGACGAAAATTAACTTGAATATGCAATGAAGCGTCATGCGTAAGTATTTATATTTATAATAAGTAGCACAATTTGTAACTTATGAGTAACTTGATAGAAATAATAAAATACTGTAATAAATAAATATTAAGTGTTTAAATTGTCAGTAATGTTTTTTTTGATAAAGTTGTGATGAACTTTTATTGTTAATTTCTACAAAAATCACATAATTAATAACTCTTAATTATTTAAATTAAGAAGAATACATAAAGATAAAGGTTTTTGTCTACCCCTTTGAATTACAAGAAATAAGAAACAAAGAATTAATAGATATTAAATATGGTGATGATTAGAATACTAAACTCATTTTGCCTTTTGGTGATTCATTATAATTTGATAAAACTAATTATTATTAATAGTATATCTTTTGAATGTTTTTATAATTTTGTACATGAATATGAAGAAAATTGTTCACGATTAAAGGATAAAAACGTCCTACAATTTTTAATGGACATTTTGATAATTACTTTTCAATTTATAATTTTTTCACTTTTAGAATAGAAATATAATATATGCACCAATTGAAATTTCAGAAATTGATATAACAGAAAATGAAAAATATGTTTCGTAGATTTAAGTACAATGAATATGAATTTACTATTATATTATTATTCTATAGATAATATTTATTATTAAAAATAACATTAATATAATAATAACTCTTTTTAGACACTTTTAAAATGTAAAAACAATTGATAAGTAAAAAAATAGAAAAAAATAAAGGCAACTAGAAAAAAATAAGTTTTGCTAGTTCATAAGGTGTTCTGTAAACATTTTCACCCAAAAAAATAAAATGAAAACGATAATTCTATGATGAAATAACGATTACCAGGAGAAAGGAAAGAAATTATTTATTGTCAGTACTTTAACTGTATAGAATCTGCACAAATAAAAAAATAAAATCACATGGTGCTTCAAAGTAAAGTGGGCATAATATTATTCCAAAAACTATGAATACAAGAAAAGAATATAACCACATATATAGATGTTCACGAAGAAGACAACAAAAAAAAAAACAAGAGAAAACAGCGAGCAATATACCTAATATAAAAAAATTCTTTCAATTTTAAGATATTGATAATAAACAAATGCAAAAGTTGATCAACATTAAAGAACAAATCTTTTATTTTTTATTTTTTTTTAAAACCTTACTTGGGTCATCTCTTATGGAATAAGTATAGTTATATATCAATATAGTCATTGAATTTTTAGAGAAGACATGTTTTTTTATTAAAAAGTTATGACCTTTGGACTTCTTTTTTCTTAAATTCCAAAAAAAAAAAAAACTAAAAAGGGTAAAATGGTAATCTAACTTTGACGTTAGGAGCTTCCCACTTATAATAATAATATAAATATAAATAAATATAAATAATATAATAATTTATGGACACATGCATTCCCATCTAAATTGACATAAATTGTCAAATTATCATTGTATCAAAAATAGTTTTATAATTAAATTAGATGTTATTTGTTTATCTTTAATAAAAGGCCCATCTTGGGCATCTTTCAATCTAAAAAAAATAATATCAATAACAAATTAAAATATGATAACACAGTATCTCTTCTCCAAATGAAATAAAAGATAATAATATTTAGTACTTTAAAATAATATAATTATAAACACAAATTAATATATGTATATTTTTATCACATACGTTAATTACCTACAAGACAATATTCAGAGAAAAGAAAAAAGATAAAAATAAAAAGAATTTGATAACCACTTCTTAAAGTTAATTAAATAAAATGAAGGCTACAATTTTATTTTATTTTTATTTAATTCAAATTTTTGATCCGCAAATCATTTTATTAAATGAGAGCCAAAGCTCAATCTACACAACAAGCTAAAAATAAAAATAAAAAATTGACCTGATCCATTAATGGACCGGTCCAAATAAATAATGAGACAGCTGCTCTTTGACCAGTTTCCAAAAATTTTCAAACCCTTTATCTCTTTCCCTGCCTCTTCAATACTCCCTTTGTCCTAAATTACTTGTCCACTTTTTCTTTTATAGTTGTTCCTAATTACTTGTCCATTCTAATAAATAAAAAAAGGACAATTTTCTTTTACCTATTATACCCTAAATGATTAATTACTTTGAAAAATGCAAAGCTTTTTATCCACTTCATAATTAATAGGGGTAAAATAGTAAACTTACTATGTCATTAATTGATTTCTTAATTGTTGTGTCAATTCAAAAATGGACAAGTAATTAGAGACAGAGGGAGTATTTGGCAAGCTTCTTCCTTGTCTCCTCGTTCTTCAATCTTTGAGCTACCGATTAATTTATTTTTTTATTAAGGGATCATATCAAGTATTGGATCCTATCAAATTAATTTTTTGAAATATGAGCTTAGAGTACAGAAACATAGCATCAACGGAGTGACAACTTAAAATATGAAACAGATTAAAAGTTGAAACATTGAATTAATTTGCCTTTCTCAA
This sequence comes from Solanum stenotomum, assembly GCF_019186545.1. Taxonomy (NCBI): domain Eukaryota; kingdom Viridiplantae; phylum Streptophyta; class Magnoliopsida; order Solanales; family Solanaceae; genus Solanum; species Solanum stenotomum. Next base: position 84,756 of record NW_026036039.1, read on the forward strand.
AGTGAGACAAAAGGATAAATAAATAATTAGGATAAACATTTATATCATTATTTCTTTCGTAAATTAAAGAAGTTATTAATAATTTAATCATACGTTGCTTTATCCATTTCAACTTATTCATCGTGTTTCAATCTTGTACACCCCTACAGAATTTTTTTTGATAAAAATGTAGGTTTATATATTCTATCTTACACACCCCTTACAAAAAATAAACATAAATAAGTAATTAATAAAATCGTAAGAACAAATTAAATAACTTTTATTATCAATTAATAGATTACAATAATTTAATCGTTAAAAAGATCAAGTAAATTATAATTAATTTTTTTTACAAATTACATCACACAAGTATATTAGTAAAGAGTCATGATCTTATATTTCGATACATGATCCTTTATTTTACATTCAAAGAAGGAGACTATGTACTAAAAAAAACGTATCCTTCTTGAAGATCATTCACCTTTGTTCTTCTAAAAAAAAGAGCAAAATTAATGCTTTGTTCACCCCTAAAGAAGTTGATCCCCCAAATCTTAGCTTGCTCATTCCTTGTATATCACANTGTACGTGCGCGACCAATAGTCCATTGACTCGATTAAGGCCCTTGCGCAACGCCTTCAACATCTTCCATAGCCCTCTTAACTCGGACTTATGGCTCATCTCCTTCTTAGGATGTGCGCGCCTCGACAACTTCTTTGGCGTCACGACATTGTTCTCTTTTGGCACCTTCTTCATGCACGGTGGCAAGGACCTTCTTGCACCATTGTCCTTCTTCGAACTTGCAATGGTGGCTCTAGACATCGACTCCTTCTTCTTAGGGTTTTTCTTGAGCTGCATGGCCGTTAGGCGGACTTGTCCTTCCGTCTTTGGCACTTTGACCATGCGCACCATACATGATCCTCTTTGCTCCATGACTAGAAGTCGTTGGAGGTAGGGATCGATTACCGCGTGGCACTGCTGGAAGAACTCCTGCCCAAGAATTATGTCAAAGAGATCTAAAGGAGCGACAGTGAAGTTGGCCTTACCTTGCCACTCGCCTAGCGTGATGCTCACTCCATGCGCGACTCCGATCACAGGAGTCGGGGGTGCATTGACCGTCCTAAGTTGGGCGTTGCTTGAACTGTAACTCAGCCCCAACCTTGTTGCTGCCTTTTTGGTCATGAGATTGACCTCTGCACCCGTGTCGACCAAAGCACAAACGGGTTTTCCATTGATCTTAAGGTCGACATACTGCGCGCCGCATCCTCTTGGCTTCTCTGGTTGTTTCGTGATGGCTCCGCATAGTCCTATCAAGCCCAACTGCGTCGTCCCTTCGCCTTGTCCTTGCTCCTGGGCGTCTTTCTCCTTCCGCTCTCGCAGGATGGCACCAAGGCTTTTCAGTTCAGGGCACCTTGCATAACCATGCGGCCCGCCGCATATGTAGCAGCCACCTTTGTTGGCAACCTCTAGCTTCCTCTCCGTGTTGCCATGATGTCCAGACTTTTTGCCTTCGGACTTATAGGTGTCATGCTTCTTGGGATGTGGCCACTGCTCCTCGCCTTTGCCACGATCTCCCCCACCATGGTCATGACTACCTCTCATCTCTTCTCCTCTGGCTCTGTCGG
>NW_026036039.1:91868-103871 GCF_019186545.1 Solanum stenotomum
TAATTGCCTTGTAACTCTTCTTAATACACTCTATTTTAATTATCTAAAATAAATAATAATTCCGGAAAAATATTTTTAATAATATGAGACGGAGGGACCACAAGTTTGTATAGAACCTTTTCTCAATTAATAAATGCTAACATAATGTACATTCTCACTAGTCACTACGATAAATAATTTAACTAATGAAATAATTTATATTTTGTGTAAATGAAACGCAACATGATAAAATTAAACCAACAATCATTTAATGAGATTTTCGAGTTTTCAAAACAAACGATATCACTTTCTTTTTTTCCGCTCTTTTTTCATAGTCCTCCATTTCTTCACCCCATTGCTTTAGTAGCATTAAAGGGTTTATTTAATAGGTTATTAGAATTATGCATGTCTTCAATTTGGTATTTGACGTTAATAGTAAATTAGTTTGAAGACAATAAAAAATACACAAATCTTATCTTATCTTGTAATATAGAACTATTTTTAAAAGTAACGCGAGTTTAAAGAAAATAGAGTGTAAACAAATTTCAATATAAGAATAATATTTTTAATAGATATTCAATTCAACACGTTAAATAAATGTGGATATAAAATAGAAAATAAAAATATTGATCAACTAATAATATGACTTTTTATTCCCTTGCACTTTTCCACTTTCAATATAATATTTTAATTAATTTAATTGAAGTTGACATGAACCTCACAATTATCTTGCAATTCCCACTCAAACTTTACATTCTCTCTCTTTTTGGTTTCATTTTCTGCCTTAACTAATAGTTTGGGCCCCACAATCCACATGTCAAAAAATGGGTGGAGCCTCTTCCAACTTTGGTTGGTTGGGCCTCACCCATAATAAAATTTTTCATAAAGGATAACTACAAAGTATTATGTATATAGAAATTTCCTTCTGCAATAAAATCAGAGTCACTTAATCATTTTTGTATATTCATTTTTCTCATACTAATATATCACATGTTTGGACCTAATAACATAAAAATGTAACTTAATATTGTAATCACCCAATCATGTCGTGTTGTTCATCGAATGTCTAATCATTTGACATACAATAAAGGAGTTATTTGAATAGGTTGATAGTTCATCTGTTTCAAATTGTATTTTTTTGTTGAATAGTTTGTGATACTTATTGCAATGTGATTTTAACATAACTTATATCATATTACGTATATAATGTTTTTAGGAGACTCACGTGTGAAGCACGTGTCCAGAACTAGTATTTTAATAAATACAAGACACTATTGAATAAAATAAAAATCCACACTATCCAATTTTTACAAAATGCAATATATATAACTTAATTGAGAAAAAAACATGAAATTCCGACTTAAGCCACGATACACAAATCACTTTTATCTCAAAATTTAATTTCTGGCTGGTTACTTGTGCAAACAATAAAAACTTGAAATTCTTTAATAAACTGCCAAAATCATGTTGATAAATCACAACATAAGTAATAATGTAATATAAATATCATATTGACGTTATTAAACTATGAGAAGATAGAGTTAGCTATAAGACTAATTCTGAATCTTAATATGAAAAATTTCAAATATTTATTGTTACAGACCCAAGAAAAATCAAGTATAATACAAATAGTTGATTTGTTTCCAAAAGAAAATCAGAAAATTACATCTAATTAGGACTAAGACTTAACTGATAAACACATCAGGAATGTGAGCAATTTTGTACCAGTCTTCTCCTATTCCCTTCTCACTTCGCTTGGCCAGTGTTGGACATTCCCTAATTGATAAATTTGTGAGGGCTGTTAGGTGCTGCAATCCCTCCGGTAAACATTCTTGCATCTTACAGTATTTAACGAATAACTGTGTGAGTGAAGTTAAACCTTTCACCCCTTCCTCGGGGAGACTCTCGAGTGCATCACACCTAATAATATGCAGATTCTTCAAAGCATTAAGACTAGCCAAGCTGGTAGGCAGCTCTTTAAGTTTGTAGTAGCAAGGCTTTTGAACATCTCTTCTGGGAGCGAAGTAGCTTCTTCGTTACAGCTAATGTGGAGGGAAGTAAGAGCCCTGAGATTAGATATGGAACTGAAACCTGTTGCATTTGACTTGTCCCCATAAGCTACCAATTTCTTGACAGAAGAAAGGGTCAGAATAACAAACATAGGGCACCAGTTAATCTCCATCTCTTCAAGCACAGGGAGTTGCTCTTCTCCTTCCTTTTTCAGCAATCCTTTCAGATTATCAAAATCGCCTATAATAAGTTTTCTCAGAGATGGAAACCTTCTTCTTGTAGGGAATCCAGAATCAACATACTCCAATTCCATAACTCTAGACTTTTTAGACAAGGGGTGGTAAGCATGAACAATTTTTGCAACCACTGATTTTAATAGAGACAACATTTTTCAAAACTGAGTGATTCATCCAGTCTGGGAGACGGATTCCTCTGAAGCCACTGATTCTTAAAGAAGTCAGATTGGAGTGTGGTTTGAGGGCTTCAAGCACTTCAACTTCTTCTGATTCATATCTATGTGGACGTTCATCTTCATCCCAAGTCTTGCTTAAAGAATGCAAATTTTCTTTTGCAGATAGATTGGCTTCTTTTGCATCCATATCATTCTTCACTCTCTCAAGATGCGTGATTTCAATTGAGCCATAGAGATTCAGGTTTTGTAATTCACCAATTTGAGAACTTTTCTTCCTTCCCACTGCAAAGCAACCAAGAGTCTTAAGGCGTGTCAAAGATGCTATCCTTGGTGGCATACAAGTCAATGCTTTGCAACCATCAAGTAAAAGATTTCGGAGACTACCAAGTTTACTTGTTTCTTTTGGCAAACAACAAAGTCTGATGCAATATAGTAGATCAAGAGTCTGCAGATTTTTAAGCTTGAATAACTGCTTTGGAAGACTACGAATTTTAAGATTGCCAGACAAGTTTAGATATCTTAAATGTACTAGATCTCCAATGGAAGACGGTAACTGCTTAAGTTGTAATTCACTTAGATTAAGCACCCTCAACGAGACAAATTTTTGCAAGTGAGAACGAGAGTAAGAAGACACCACTTTTGCGAAACCAATCGACATCATATGTGGGTAACCTTTTGCATTTATTTCACGGATATTGTTGCTTGATGAGCTTGCCGAAAACAGAGATGTTGCCAAATCATGAATGAGATCATGCATCTTGAAATAAGTTCGACCATATTTAACTTCAATCTCTTGGAAGAAAGACCTCTAGTATAATTCATTCCATACTTCATTACCTACATCCTCTAGCTCCAAGTTTCCTTTCGATAAAAGAAAACCTTGTGCCATCCAGAGAGAGATTAGATTTTCCTTTTCCATTTCGGTATCCTTTGGGAATACTGCACAATATGCAAAACATTGTCTCAAATCAAGTGGAAGATGATGGTAACAAAGTCTCAAAGCAGGCAAAATAGAACTTTCTTCTTGAGGCAATTTCCAAATCTCACTATCTCTCACATGTTCCCACTGTCTTTCTTCTCTCTTGAAGCGCAAAATACCTCCAAGAGTTTTAGATGCTAGAGGCACACCACCACATTTTTTCACAATCTCCTTTCCGATAGCCACAAGATTAAGATTTATTTCTTCTTGGTGCCCAAATACACGTTGCATGAACAACAACCAACAATCTTCTTGAGACAAATTTGACAATTCATATGGTTGCAATGTTTCCATAATTGATCCAACCTTTTCAAGACGAGTAGTGGTTAGAATAGAAGCACCACTTGCTCCAACCATCAAGACTTGTCTTAACTTAGCCCACTTATCCTGATCTTCATTCCAAACATCATCTAAGACAAGCAAATATTTTTTTTCCATTCAGCAAGTCCTGTCAAAAGAGGGCATTTTTAAACCTAAAAAAAACGCTAAGGGCAATTTTGATCCAATAGATGGAAGGAGGGCATTTTTAAACCCTTTGTAATACGTTAAGGGCATTTTTAACCCTTTTCCCAAGTTAATAATGGTGAAGTATGTGAGTTAATATCTTAAAAGGTCACTCAACTTTGAAATTTTATTGTCACGACCCGATTTCTCAAGTCATGATGACACCTACTATAACCCACCAGTAGGTAAGCCAACCCGTAACCCGGAACAACAAGTAATGGGTCTAAGGGTAGAAACTAAACAAAAGTAGGCAAATAACAATATAAACAGGCGGAAGCAAACCAAAAACATATATACAAATAAAGATCCTTCCCAGAACCTGAAAGTCACTAGTACAGAGCTACTAACAAAATGAGTACAAGTCCCAAAAGTGGACAACAGAGACTAGACTGTCTCGAAAGGAAAAAGACAAGTCTATATATACAGATGGAGACTGAAATANGTGGTTAGTAAGAGTCCATGGAGTTGTTAGAATACTAAGCTTTAATGTGGTGTTATAGAGTTATAGTCTTGGGATAAGATTCCCTATAGAGAGGTATAGAATCCGAACCTAAGGATTTGGGTTAAGCTCGAATATGGTAAGAGCAGACCATTAGATGCAGACCTTAGTAAGAGTAAACCCTTCCATACCAAGACTAGCCGTCATTCGAGGACGAATGATTCCAAGGGGGAGATATTGTAACACCCCAGAGAATTTTTCAAACTAAGACTCGAGCCGTCCTTCATGTGGAATGAGATTTTACCGAGGAATAAAGATTTCTTGAGTGTTAATTTAAGATCCCTAGATGTAGCACATTGAGTTCCAAGAAGAGTTGAATTGGAAATAGTCATTTTGGAAAGAATCTGGAAAATTTGGCTAAGTATGGAAAAAAGTGAGTTTTTGGTCAACTTTGAGCAGTCGTAACTCCTAGGTCAGAATGATTTAGGAGAATTTTCAGTTATGTATGGAAATCCCTTGGAATGATCTTTCCAACGCCGCCGAGTTTGCTTGATTCCGAGTTCGTATGACTGAGTTATGTCCTTTGGAAGTTGGGCTGTTGGCACAGTCGCACAGGGCAGTTTGTTTAGTCCGAAAATTTTAAGGGTATTTTGGTCTTTTTCCTAATAATTTCTTTGGGTTATATTGAGGTGTTAGACTGATGTTTGGATCATTTTTGTCCCATTTTAAAGAGTGAGAGTAAGAGTGAGAGTTAGGGCTTGGAAGATAAGAGAGAAAGAAGAGGAGAAGAAGAGGAGAAAGGGAAGATCAAGCAAGGAGATCATCGTGAATTTCGTCAAGGGTGATCCCTATCAAGGTCTGTGAGTTCTTTGTGTGGGTTGATCCTTTCCCCCACACACCAAGCTCATTTTTATGATTTGAGAAAAGATTGGATTTGTTGTTGAAGTTGTTGAAGTTGTTAGTTGTTGTTGATATTGTTAATTGTGTTGTTGAAGTCTCTTGTTGATTTGGGACATGATTTGGTTGTGTTTTTGAGTTGAATCTCTGGTATGTTGAGGGATTTTATGATCCTTAGTGTTGGTTGGTTCATACCCCCCCCCCCCACGCCAACTCGTTTTTAATTCCAAGAAAAGATTTATTTTGGTTGTTGAAGTTGTTGGTTGTGTTGTTGAAGTTCTTGTTGATGAGGGATATGTTTCCGATTGTGTTCTTGAGTTGAATCTATTATATGTTGAGGGCTGGCGCCTGGCAGAGTGCCCAGCAAACCCCTTTGAAGTTGAGGACTGGCGCCCCGCGCCTCTCCTAGCGCCAAGAACACCAATCCTTCCCTTTCATTCCCGCTATTTCATACATGTTCCTTGGTAAAGTACCTATGTTTTATAGTTGTTTCCAATACTTTAAGGTACATCTTAACATCCCAAACTCATCCATAACATGTGATCAAACACCTTGAATTCATAATTCCAATTCNTTATGTTTCTAAGTGATTGGGGCTGAAACCATTGAAGTTGAGGGCTGGCGTGCCTGGCAGAGTGCCCAGCAGGCTCCTTTGAAGTTGAGGGCTGGCGCCTGGTAGAGTGCCCAGCAGGCCCCTTTGAAGTTGAGGGCTGGCGCCTGGCAGAGTGCCCAGCAGGCCCCTTATATGTTGAGGGATGGCGCCTAGCAGAGTGCCCAGCAAGCCCCTTTGAAGTTGAGGGTTGGCGCCCCGCGCCTCTCCTAGCGCCAAGAGCACCAATCCTTCCCTTTCATTCCCGCTATTTCATACATGTTCCTTGGTAAAGTACCTATGTTTTATAGTTGTTTCCAATACTTTAAGGTACATCTTAACATCCCAAACTCATCCATAACATGTGATCAAACACCTTGAATTCATAATTCCAATTCAAGTGAAGTTAGTTTCAAAGTCAAGTGAAGTTAGTTTCCAATTCAAGTGAAGTTAGTTTCAAAGTCAAGTGAAGTTAGTTTCAAAATCAAGTGAAGTTAGTTTCCAAGTCAAGTGAAGTTAGTTTCCAAGTCAAGTGAAGTCAAGCTTAGAAGTTAAGAAGTAAGTCCAAGCAAGTCCTTAAAGCTTTCCAAGAGTCTTCATTGAATGTTTTAACTTCATTTTAAGAGTCAAGAGTTTCAAGTCAAGTAAAGAGTAAAGAGTCAAGAGTATCGAGTTCCAAGTTAAGTATAGAGTTTCAAGTTGAGTAAAAAGTATAGAGTTTCAAGTTGAGTAAAAAGCATAGAGTTCCAAGTTAAGTATAGAGTTTCAAGTCAAGCAAAGAGTATAGAGTTTCAAGCTAAGTAAAGAGTCTCAAGTTTCAAGTTAAGTAAAGAATGTAGAGTTCCAAGTTAAGTCAAGAGTTTCGAGTTAAGTGAAGAGTTTCAAGTTAAGTCAAGAGTTTAAAGTCGAGTTCATTTCTCAAAAGCTATTAGGGAACTAAGTATTCCCAAAGAAATTTATAAATGTTTTTACATTGAGTAAGAGAGGAAACATGTTTTCCAAAAGAGCCTTTGGGCTAAGTTTTGAGTAATTATCTCAACTAAAGAAAGATGTGTTTAAAGACACTTATGAGCCAAAGTATTTTTGGGAGTAGTATTGAGCACCGAATTGGGGACACGAGTTCATATTAACTCAACTCTCCATAAGAACCATGCGCCAACATGGGATTTCTCGGGTCATACTTTTTAGATGATCACGAAAGTTAAGCTAGTGGATCCACTTAGTAAAGTTAGCTTCCTATATCGATGGCAAGGTATAGGATGGTCCTTGGGCAACGTGAGGTAAAGTGTTGTATCATCACTAAGGCTCATAGTGGTGGTTGTCGGTTAAAGAACCTCCCACAAAAGTTATATTACTTTTATATAAGTAAAGTTGAGTTTATTATCGTTTTATCCTTAACGAACTAAGTTGTTGATACTGTTTTACCAGTTATATATATATATATATTGCATGTGTCTTATTGCTTTATATTGAGTTCAGTTATTCAAGAGTCGAGTATCCTTGAGTTAAGTATCTTTGAGTTGAGTATCTGTCTCTGAGTCCAGTATCTATCTTCTGAGTTGAGTAAGTTTGAGTAGTTTTGAGTATTCCTTGAGTTGAGAAAGTTTGAAAAGAGGTAAGTTATTCAGTTTATTCCAGTTTTTCTTCTAGTCTATGTTGTTTAGCTTTCCAGCTTACATACTCGTACATTCCACGTACTGAGCCATTTGGCCTGCATCTTCTTATGATGCAGACACAGATATTCAGGATCATCAACATGAGATTCGTTGATACATCCGGGAGTTCCAGTTAGCTATGACAAGCCTCCTTGCTTCCGGGAGATTTCATTTACCTTTCAGTTGTATCAGTTGTTAGGAGGTCGTGGGTCTTGTCCCAGCTTCCATCTTTATCAGTTAGAGGCTTCATAGATAGACAGTAAAGTTTCAGAAGTCTTTTCATTTATTTTGTTAAATGTTTTGAAGACTAAAATTGCCTTTTATGGCGAGTTGTATATATATTCTATTATACAGAGTTTTCTTTTGAGTTAAAGATTTGTAAAGTTGAGTTTATAAACTCTTATTCAGTTTTAAGCTCTTGTATGCTTAAGTTAGTCTTCCGCTTGGAGTCAGCCAGGATGAGGATTCGCTTAGGGACCAGCAATGGTCTTCGAGTGCCGGCCACGTCCAGGGTGTAGGCTCGGGACGTGACAAATACATGATAAGTGATAAAAATAAAAAATTCTACCACATCAATCTCATCTTATTACTACTTCTTACAAAGTTGAATTAGCTCCATCTATCTCTTCATTTCCTATAGATTTCAAATTTTTGCTAACATCTCTAACTTTTGCCCTCATATTCCCCCATGTTATAACGCCTTTAAGAGTTTCCGCGATTTCTTCTCTGTGAATTTTCCCATCATCATCTCTAACTATCTCCACCGCGACTCCCAATTCTACCATCAACTTTGCATTCATTGGTTGATCAAGATGTATAGGCATTGCTATTATAGGAACCCCAAAATCTAAACATTCAATTATATTATGCCAACCACAAGGACTTATAAATCCACCAATACTTGAATGATTCAATCCTTGATTGTAACTGTAACATCCAGCAATTTGAAATAACTATGAAGAGGCTTAGAATTGGAAATTGTCATTTGGTTTGGGTTTATTAGGATGTTGCGGGGTCTGTCCCAACATCCATCTCAATAATTTTAGAGGTTTCATAGACAGTCAGTCAGTTAGTATTGAGTCTCTCATCTATGTATATATGTAAACATTCTAATTTGAGACTCGAGTTGCCTGTTGGCCAGATTTTTATCAGTTGAGTTGTTTTATGACCTTTCATTGTATTGAGTTATTATGTTGAGTTAGGTTTCCGTTGAGTTAAGAAAGCCAGGCCAATGGTTCACTTGGGGCCAGCAATGGTCTCCGAGTGCCGGTCCCGCCCAGGGTGTAGGTTCGGGGCGTGACAGTAACACACATTTGTCCAAAACCCCCTTTCTCCAATTCTTTCAAAAAATCCTTTTGGCAATACATCTTCAAGATTTCGCTTTTCCCTTTCTGGAAATCTTACAACCCATATGAAATTAACATTACTTAACTCCAACCCAAAAGCTAATTCCTCCATTTCTTCTTTTGACAAGAAATACTCATTCCCAAATGACACAAAAATAGTTGAATTCTCATCTCTTGTTCCTAGCCAATCAATAATCTCCACGTTATCCACGTCATTAGTTACGCGATTTTTTATTGGTAGACCAACAGGAATAACTTTCCAATTACTCAATTTAGTGAAATAATCAATATATTTACCCTCTATAGTTCTAGAGGTACTCATCAACATAATTTGTATATTTCCTTCAGCAAAAGGATCATCAACATCATCATGTTCTTCCTCTCTAGAAGATTTCGCAATCAATTCATTCAGTCTCATCAGCTCATTTTTTCCAGGATAAATATTCTGAAAAGGGAATTCAACCTCGGGTTTTCTTATCAAATTATAAAAGTATGAAAACACCGCTGCACCCATAACTACGAATTTCATTGCTGGAATCCCCTGTTCATTCGCTACGCCTTCAGCCCATTGCAATAATAAGTCGTAAATAACCAAATCAGGTTTCAGATTTTTCAAGATTTTCGCGAAGTTGGATTTGGACAATTTGAGTGTATTTAGAACAATGTGATCCATATCAACTGGGACTTCATTCGTCGTAAGTTTAGGTAATTTTGGTAAACAAAGCTCAACCATCTTAATTTATTTTTCAGGAATTTGTTTATTTATAGTTTCTTGACTTATAATTGTAGAACAAACGCGAACAGAGAATCCTCTGTCTGCGAGTTTCTTAGCTAAGTCGAGGAATGGAGAGATGTGTCCATAAGCTAACCACGGAAACATAAGTACCCTCAAAGCGTTACGATGCTTTGGTGGTACTTTTGTAGCCATGGAAACTTTTTTCCTAAAACAAAAATTCATGTTTTTTTTTTTTTGAGAGTGAAAGAAGGAAGAAAAATGAGAGGCTTTATTAGTTATAATTAAGAGAAAACAATATTAACGACAAAAATAAGTTTCCTGAGATTTCAATGTATATATGTTGTTGATTTTCACAACAAGAGAAACAAGAAATGCTTTGTAAAACGCATCCATATTATTTATGGAACTACATATTCGTAAAACACAAAGTTTCACAACTAGTCCTTTCGGGATAACTCAGTTGGTTTAGAGGGTGGTCATCTACAGACTACACCACATGGATGACCTGGGATTATCCTGCTCAATGTCTTTTGTGTCGAGCCTATTGCATAGGGCTTGTCTACTGCGGTTTACATGCTATGTAGTACATAAGGGGGTTTACCCGTCATGTGCATAAAGTGTTTAGATCTTATTTTAGATACACTTATATATCTATATAATAATTTAGTACATTTAAAAAATATTGAGTTTCATTTTTCCAAGAACAAATCAAGGAGAAAATCAACATCAATACCTAATTTCACTTTGAAAGTAGGATTTTAATACAAAAATAATATTCTCATAATAGTAATTAATACAGAAAAAATATTTTCAGTGTCCAAAATTAAATTGAAAAAATCATAAATTTAATTTAGAGCGAAATTTTTTTTTTATCGAAATCCGATCCGGAGGTGGGTCCCACTCCTCGACTTAGGGATGGCAGTTGGGTAGGGCAGGGAAATAACTATATAGGGCGGGGAAGGTAAAGATTATTTATTTAAAATACATAACGGGGCAGGGCGGGTAACGTGTTGTTTTTTGGTTTTCTCGCGAATACAAAAGAGTACAGCATATAAAAATAGATTCATAATTCAAAACATACCAAACAGTTTCATAGCGTAGTGACTTTGATACTTGTTGCATTGGAATATATTCCAAAAGCTATACTTTTGGCTTGCCAAATTTCAGAAATACCTCTACTCTTTTGTGTTCGCGAGAAAACCAAAAACAACCTGTTACCTGCCCTGCCCCGTTATGTATTTTAAATAAATATTTTTACCTGTCCCTCCCTATATAGTTATTTCCCTGCCCTGCCCTATTAAGGGTGTGCCCTTCCCTGCCCTACCCCAACTGCCATCCCTAGTAAAAATATATATATAGCAAACGAGGTTAAATTTGTACCTTGTGTGCACACCAAGTTTAAAGTTGAAAAAGAAATAATATTATTGGCTGTTCCTATCTTATAATAGGAAGCCTAATTTTATTTGTGTACAATGTATCTGGTACAAATGCTATTGCTGATACATAACTTCAATTATTTCATATTTAAATCAGTATAAATCTAGTTTATAATTATGTATATGATACATAACTTATGTATTTGATACATAATTTATGTATCGTTTGTTATGTATCGGCCGAAAAAGTAATGTATACGTGAATTTTTAAAAAATCCAAAATTATTATAACTTAAAAAATTTTGAGATAAAATTAATTAGCGTCCAAACTGTGGCAAATTTTATACTTTATACTTATTAAAATGTTACACTAACAATCACTCTCACAAACATGTGGATATTATCAAATCTGGCCTTACACCAACCCTTTTTCTTTTTTTGGAGTTATTCAGCCAAACCAAGAGGTTAGGAACTTATTAATATCACCATAATTATTAATTAATATTAGTATCAAAATTATGGCAAAAGAAGGACCACACTTGCTTGGCAATTAAAATTTTGCTAAAATAGTGCAAGGGCTATTATATCTCTTGTTAATAGTTGCTACAACCACTGTAACAAAAGATGCTTTTAGTGGCATTTATTTAGTGGCAATAAGTAAATTGCCACTACTACATTATATTATCTATACTATTCCCGGCATTTAAATTTTAGCCAGTAAAAGAAGTACTTTTAGTGACAATTAAAAGTAAAAAGTAATAGAATGAAAATCAATTGTAATTTTTTTTACTTCCCCCAATTCCTTTTTACTTCGAATTTTCCTCCATCTTCCCCTTCAACGAAATCAGCACAACGACGATGGAAATCAACACGATGGCGATGGAAATTCGCACAACTACAGTGGTGTTAGGCACACTGACAGTGTAATCCGGCACAACGATGGTGGAATCCGGCATATCGACGGTGGAATCCGGCACAATGGTGGTGGAGTTCAGCACAACGGTAGTGAAATTCAGCACATCGGTGCTATTGATGAGAATAAAGAGGAATCGAAGCCGCCGACGTCTCTTCACAAGCTCAC
>NW_026036039.1:110273-121675 GCF_019186545.1 Solanum stenotomum
TAGATTAAGCACCCTCAACGAGACAAATTTTTGCAAGTGAGAACGAGAGTAAGAAGACACCACTTTTGCGAAACCAATCGACATCATATGTGGGTAACCTTTTACATTTATTTCACGGATATTGTTGCTTGATGCGCTTGCCGAAAATAGAGATGTTGCCAAATCATGAATGAGATCATGCATCTTGAAATAAGTTCGACCATATTTAACTTCAATCTCTTGGAAGAAAGACCTCAAGTATAATTCATTCCATACTTCATTACCTACATCCTCTAGCTCCAAGTTTCCTTTCGATAAAAGAAAACCCTGTGCCATCTAGAGAGAGATTAGATTTTCCTTTTCCATCTCGGTATCCTTTGGGAATACTGAACAATATGCAAAGCATTGTCTCAAATCAAGTGGAAGATGATGGTAACTAAGTCTCAAGGCAGGCAGAATAGAACTTTCTTCTTGAGGCAATTTCCAAATCTCACTATCTCTCACATGTTCCCACTGTCTTTCTTCTCTCTTGAAGAGCAAAATACCTCCAAGAGTTTTAGATGCTAGAGGCACACCACCACATTTTTTCACAATATCCTTTCCGATAGCCACAAGATTAAGATTTATTTCTTCTTGGTGCCCAAATGCACGTTGCATGAACAACAACCAACAATCTTCTTGAGACAAATTTGACAATTCATATGGTTGCAATGTTTCCATAATTGATCCAACCTTTTCAAGACGAGTAGTGGTTAGAATAGAAGCACCACTTGCTCCAACCATCAAGACTTGTCTTAACTTAGCCCCCTTATCCCGATCTTCATTCCAAACATCATCTAAGACAAGCAAATATTTTTTTCCATTCAGCAAGTCCTGTCAAAAGAGGGCATTTTTAAACCTAAAAAAAACGCTAAGGGCAATTTTGATCCAATAGATGGAAGGAGGGCATTTTTAAACCCTTTGTAATACGTTAAGGGCATTTTTAACCCTTTTCCCAAGTTAATAATGGTGAAGTATGTGAGTTAATATCTTAAAAGGTCACTCAACTTTGAAATTTTATTGTCACGACCCGATTTCTCAAGTCATGATGACACCTACTATAACCCACCAGTAGGTAAGCCAACCCGTAACCCGGAACAACAAGTAATGGGTCTAAGGGTAGAAACTAAACAAAAGTAGGCAAATAACAATATAAACAGGCGGAAGCAAACCAAAAACATATATACAAATAAAGATCCTTCCCAGAACCTGAAAGTCACTAGTACAGAGCTACTAACAAAATGAGTACAAGTCCCAAAAGTGGACAACAGAGACTAGACTGTCTCGAAAGGAAAAAGACAAGTCTATATATACAGATGGAGACTGAAATAGTACAAAACGCCGTGTGCTCACCCTCGTCTCCGATCAGACTGCTCCAAGCTCGATCAACGCTGGTTACTAGTGCCCGGACCTGCATCACGAAATAGATGCAGAGCGTAGCATGAGTACCAAAACAACAGGTACCCAATAGGCATCATAGGCCGACTGAACTTGAAAAGTAAAGGCAATAAGAAAAGAAGGAATAATACAAACCGAGGGTCAAGAGCGGAAATCTAAGTAACAATGGAATGCACACGAGTGTAGAAAGAACTAACTAAAGTCGGAGCAAGCGTATCGCCTAGCTAAGGCCCAAACTATCAGGATCAATTCTGCTACACCAGTCTACAGGGATCTAAGTCGGCCGAGCGACGTCGGGACAAAACTAAGGCCTATTGGATCCGAATCATGTATTCTAAGGCAAGCCCTAGTCAAACCTAAACTAAGGCCCAAACGCTTCAACAAATAGTAAATTAAGCATGCAAGCACTCCACATAGCGAGGAGGGTCAATTAATAACACAAAGCATGCTCACAGTTACCCGATAATTCTCGAAATAGGCCGAAAACATGATCTCTTAACACCTATGTAGGATTCAATAATTACCCAACCCAAATTCCAACTAATCAACATGCATTCACATTCTCGAGCTCAATCTAAGAGAGGGAACCTGTAGCCTACCTGTAGGCCGATCACACGCGCTCCAAAATCACTTCTCCGGAGCTTTCCCTTTCCGAACGGTCTCGAAATGCTGCCCCGCTATCAAAAATAGAATCACAACATTAATACGGTCGTTTAGACACCAAAATCACAACAAACGGAGACAGGTCAATTTTGGAGTCAAAAAGGGAATCGTGGGACCCGCGCAGGAAATTTCAAAATTAACCCCAAAAGTGGATCCTAACCAGTTCCCCCAGCTCATGTCCCAAAATGGGACACAATTCGGGGCTCGGGAACAACACAATATCAACATGCAACTAAAACCCAAATTTTCTCAAAAATTAGAAATGGGACAGCAGTTGAATCAGTGTATTTACCAAAAACGGGCGATCTACAGTAAAATCTGACAACACCACAATGTTCTCCTCGAAAAACCACTCAAGATAGCCTCAAAAATCACTGAAATCGGACCTAAAAAGGCTGAGAAAACAAGTCTCAAAATCTTCCAAAATCAAGCTCACAAAAAGGGTGTGGCAGCAGGTATTTCACGAAATTTACCTCAAACGGAGACCCCAAATCACTATCCGAGCTCACCAGCGCGTTGTCCTCGAAAAATATCACAACTTTGCCTTTTGAATCGCCCAAATCGGTTGAGAGATGAGAGAGTTATGAGGGTTTGAAGTTTTGGAAATGTTGCTGGTTTTTCTGCATTTATTGCAGAAATCTGCAATAATTTCCAAAATTTAAAACTTCGATGGGGTGCTCCGATCTCTTTCGGAACCCCGTGTACGCAAACGAGATATGCAACCATACCAAATTCAACATTTCAGACTCAACGGCGCAGTCGAAATTTCCATCAGAGGTCATTTCGATAAAAAGTGGGTCCTACTTCCAAAAGCCCTTTTAAGTCAAAACCCACAAAAGTGCTCGGAAAGATATCTAAAACCTCCAGACACAAAAGAAGGGTCAATCTAGACCAAACTTGACATTCCGGAGCTAACCGCACTGTCAAAATTCTTATCCGAGCGCGTTTACTCAAAATGTTGATCAAAGTCAAACTTAGGCTTAAACTTAAAGTTAAAACGCCTAATCGCACCGACTCACACTGAAAACCTCGGGAGTCATGACGACCATGCTACTAGCCTAAAATGACCCTTTCGGAGCTGATGGAATCGTCAGAATTGGATTTTGATGTCATCTTCTTTAACTTTTGATCGAAAATGATCGTTCAAGGTTCATAAGCTCCAAAACACAAAAACTCGCACCAAGACCAAACGAACGACCAGGTGACCGAACTGTCAGTTCCAGCAAGTCATAAATGACTTAGGGTCGCTATAGAAATGCTCTAAATGACACACAGAAGGAAAGACACAGAAATGACCATGAGGGTCATTACATTTATCTAATAAAGTCATTGAACTTTGTTTTGTATCATTAAAATCACTAAACTTAGACCTTTCTATCAATAAAATTACTCAATCAAATTTATAATTAAAAAGAATATTGGCATGGAAAAATAAATTATCATTTTTATATCATGTAAATATAAATTCCACAATTAAATAAAATTAAAGAAATCTCATTAAGGACTTTTACTTCCTCTCACAAAACTTTTTCAAAAAATCAATTAAAATGTATATCCAAACACAATTTTAAATTTCAAAACTTATTTATCAACAATTTTAAAAAATAATTTTTTCAAGCTTGAACAAATCTATGTCAACGTTAGCAAACCGTGGAATTACAAAGGAACAGTAAGATCTTTACCAATTATATTTAGCAAGAAAAGAAATGAAACAAAAGATATGGTAGAGCTAGGACAGTTATTGTATGAGGTCTACCCAATGCTAGATGCAGAGGCGCATAATAGATCGATATGAACATCATGAGCTGTCCCGTAATAAAACCAGTTGTTGCTGATACCTTCTTCTCAGTTCCTTCTTCCATAACCAGAGCTCGGAGAAGGAAGAGGTAAGAGGGCCCTATGGAGAATGTGGCCAGAAATCCATAATAGAGTCCGATCTAAATAGATTGCATGCCGAAGAACTCATTAATTAATGTTCTATTTTTGACATTTGTTTATTGTTTTTCTTCCTGTTTTGGATTTAATTTGTAGTTTTGCTTAAATACTTATACTCATTTTTTATTTAAGAGGCAAACTAAATACTATGGCATTACAGTAATACCAAAATATGTTTCACTAAGAAAAAAATATTCATTTATTTATTAAATCACGACTAAATTATACAATAATATCATAAAAAATATTTGTTTCCGTGATTAAGTTTCCCCGAACTTTTTTTAATAAGTTTTTTTTAAATTTTTTTTATTTATTTATTTGTGGGTTCGTGCTTATATGACATAAAAATAATAATTTATTTTGCTATGTTAATATTTTTTTTAATGATAAATTTAATTGAGTGATTTCATTGATAGAAAGGTTTAAGTTTAGTGATTTTATTGCTATAAAATAAAGTTTAATAATTTTGCTAGATAAATTTTTAAAATTGAGTGACCTTTTGAGATATTAATTTCAAGTATTGTTGAGAAGGAGTATTATCTTTCTTCTCTTTCTTCCTTGACAACAATTTCACCCTTTTTCTTCCTCTTTGGAAGGCAGTTTCCACTTTCCTAATTAATTAATGGGCAAAGGGCAAATATAGTCTTCAACTTTGTGATATTTAATCTTCGTTAAAATATGGACAAAAGACCAATTTATGTCATTATGAAATGGACATTGATAAGTTAAACTTTAAATGAATGACATATATAAGCCTTTTCTTAAAGTTTAATGACATATTTGAGTCCTTTTCTCCAAATGAAACTTACTTCGTTCTGCAGCAATTGCATCTAGTTTCTCCATCATCTCTTTCATCCTTTTCCCGACCTTGTGACTGAAAGTGATAACCTTTGGATGATAACATCCATATTTAGTCTGGTTGAGTCTTGCTGCCTTAGTTTTACATTCATCCAAGATGTCATCAACTTCATATGCAGCAACATTGAGTTTCTGTAACCAATATTCTAGCTGCTTGTCCTTGAGTTGCTTCTCCTGAGCAAGCACAGCTTGGATCGTAGTAAACATGCTTTTAAAACCAAAAAACAATCCAAGTTCCCCTTGTATGAAAGAAGTCATATTGTCTAACAGAATTTGAAGGAAAGCTTCAGCCATATATGTTGAATTCACTATACCTAGCATTTTAAAAGGCCATTGCCTCCACCTCTTCGTCTTGTTCCAGTCGCTGCCCGGAAGAAGGTAGTGTTTTCTTCTTCACAATATTTCTCTTCTCGCTTCTTCTTCTAGTTTCGGAATGACATTTCGATGTTCAAAAATTTTCCTTCTGTGATTGTTGGTTGTTAGTAGTTATTGGTTTGATATTATTTTAGTATGATGTGTGTGTTCTGTTTTGTGCTAAGAATTTAGATTCCGTTCCTTTGTCTTGTATCACTATCTGTTCCATCTTGCCTTTTTTACGAATTAGTAATTTTCGTTTTAGTTCCTCTAGGGCTTTTATCTTGAAGGTTTTTCTTTCTTGCTTATGTGCCAGCTTATAGGTTCGTCATTAGTAGCCTTCTTGAGAGGTTATACTGTGTTTTCCCTCTCGTTTCTTTTCTAAATAGGAGGATTAAGACCAGCAGTAGGTTGTTGTCCGGAATGTCAATCACTTAAAATTATATTCTTGGTCCAACTCGAATCTTGAAGTGTGATATGTGTTTTAGCATAGCTGGTTGTTACTCCTTAATAACACCGTTGTCTTATTTAGTTGTTTGAATGTGACAATGTTGTCTTCTAAAATGACCTGGCGGGCTGTTGTATTTAAAATTTCTGCCCTTTGGCATAATGATTAGCATCATTAGGTTCCATTTGTGGAGTTTAGCTTGATCATTGCATGAGATGTATTATTTGCCTACAGTGAAACATGTTCCCTTTCTCATCCTTTTGTTTTGCCATTGTTTAATGTTGGTGGTTGGTCACATATTTCCTATAATGTAATCTATTCTTGTTGCTCCTTTTGAATGACCCGTATTTTTTATCTGTTCAAGTACATACGCATGTTATTGTTAAGTAGGAAAAATTCGATTGTTGATCCTTGTCATTTGTTAAGTCCGTTTGTTTTTGTCGTCCTAAAAAATTATTTGTTATTTTAGACTAATAGTTGGGTTTGGTTGCATTTTTGTTTCGAGTTTCCTAAATAGCTCTTATTTCAACTAAGTTGTGTTTCATTTGTTCTATTTGATGCGAATGCTAATTCTTGTTTTTTTTTTGTTTGTTGTATGGATCCTCTCTGAGTCCGGAATGGATTTCTTTCCTTTGCATTCTCGAATCAAGCCATAGAGGCTCAAACCTTTTTTGGTCATTAAGTCAACCAGACCATTGGGTGTACAGGGAAGAATATGAAAATGCAAGGGGTTGAAAATTGAATTTCAGATTCCGAAAAAAAAAAAGCCCAAAAGTGGCCAGCAATGGTTTCTAATGATAATGGGCCCAAAAAAGTCTAAAAGAATGGCCTAGCAACAAAATTTTGATGGAATAGGCCCAAAATCATGTTGGAAATTTTAGTACTAGGACAGGCTCAACAAATTTGGAATTTGGGTCAAAGGCCCAAATTCAATATTCCATTCCTTTACTTTTATCTATTTGCTATTGTATTTGACTAACATTTATTTGGATGATGGTTTAACTCAGTGGCGGATCCAGAATTCAATGATCGTGGGTGCTCAATTCTTTTAACAAGCCAAAAAAAAATTCTTTCTAGAAGTTTACTACTAATATTTTTATAATTTAATTAATAAATGAAATAAAAAAAATATGAAAGTGGAAAAACAAAAAGAAATATAAGCAAAATTTTGAAAAAGAAGTCTAAGAAGTTTCTGTTGGCCTTTTTTCAACAAAAAAATAGATGTTGCAGGGGCTCAAACCCTCAATGAAGGGCACCAGCGCTCCTAGAATCCTACTTCAGAACCACAGCGCCCATGGAACACTTTGTTTAATGGGTGCTGAAACAAACATTATATAACATTTTCAGTATTTTCTATACACGTATATAAAGTTTTCGTCGGGATCAATGGGTGCTCGAGCACCCAAAACTCTACACGTGGGTCTGCCCCTGGTTTAACTTAATTAATTTCCCCAAAGGTGGTCATTTCTCTTGCATATTCAAATAAAAATATATATTTTTGTATATACTTATATTCTATACTTAGCTTTGTTTTATCATTAGTCTTTGTCAACACTTGAGTTTTTCCCTTTAGGATGATCCATTAGTTTATTTCCCCTTAAAAAATAATTAAATAAAAAGATAATAATAATAATGATAAAAAATAATAGGGAAAATGTATAAGTACCCCCCCAGCCTATACCCGAAATCCCAGAGACACACCTAACCTTTACTAAGGTCCTATTACTCCCCCGAACTTATTTTATATGTAATATTCTACACCTTTTTGGCCTACGTGGCACTATCTTGTGGGCCTTACGCATGTTGACATTTTTTTCAAGGATAGTGCCACGTAGGCCGAAAAGGGGGTAGAATATTATAGATAAATTAAGTTCGGGGGGGTAATGGGACCTTAGTAAAGGTTATGTGTGTCTCTAGGATTTCGGGCATAGGCTGGGGGGTACTTATGCATTTTCCCAAAATAATAATAATAGTAATAAAAGAATAAGTTTAAACTAAATGAGTTTTTTTTTACTTAATTAAAATTCCAAAAAAAAAAGAAATTAGTCAAAGTCGTTATAGTTCTTTTACTTAATTAAAATTTCAAAAATTAGTTAAAGTCATTTTAGTCAAATCGCCGGTCAACCGCAAGTTAGCGGGCATTCCGAGGGCCTAACACCTTCTCGGAATGTACATTGAACTTCGAACCCTGTTATTTTCAATCAATTTTATCTGTTTAAGTCTTTTGAAAACCTTATATTTTTTCTTTATTTATTACTAAAAATTAAGTGACGACTCTATTTATTTTGGAAATTCGATTTCTCTTAAATCATAAGTTCAATCGATTTTTTGAAACTTAGTCATTTTTCTTTTATCTATATTTTTCGAGTAAAACATATATAACCTCCCCAGAATAGATGCTTGACAAAAGAATATATGTCAACTGATACACGGTCAAATTAGCGAATCTAATATGTAATGTATTCAATAGCTTAGATCTTTTAAATATATACATATTAAGGAATTCAATTAATAATTATCTACGGATTTAAATGTGAATCCAGTTATTACCGTATATTAACTTGAAGTCGGTGTAAAATTCATGAACTTCAAAACAAATGCCATTCCAATCCCTACATCCTGAGAAAGAACTTCCACTTGACTTAATTTCAAGTCTCGAGTTCTTTGTTTAGAATTTTCGTATATGAAGTTGGAATGAAAACTTCAATGCAATTTAAATTAACAAGTAGTCTTGATGACATAACAAATATTTGGAGGATAAAACAAAATCATTTATTTCCGAGTTTTCTTTACCGATAGACCAAATCAATAGTGTTCTATTAAAAATAAGACTGGTAGGGACACTCTGCAATCCCTAAAACAAATTCCTCATATTATTTATTCAAGATGAGATATTATTTCTTCTTTTTTTGTAGGTTGTTGAACTTGACTGCAATTCATTGCTAAAGGAAAACTATATTGGTTGTGGAATTCTATAGTGATAGTCAAATAATTTACGACTAAAATCGGCGAATCTAATAGGCAAGGCAATGTGTGATTCATGTGAATTCAATAATTTTTGTCGAGACCTTTTATATGTATTAAAGAATTCATTAAAGATCTATAAATACTTAGTTGTGAACTCAAATATTGATTTGAGATCGATGTTAGAATTCATAAACTTCAAATCTTGACCGGAGCTCAAGAATGTTTCTTAATTTGACAAAAAATATGTAATCACAAATTAACTTGCGTTAGTAAATTGCATGACATCACTATACATGAGGCAAAATCATTCTTGTGAAAGCAATATTTCGATATACTTTCTTATAAATTCATCTAAAAAAAATAGTAGACTTAGATGTCTTGTATTTTCTCAAAAAAAGTGATTCTATTGATGGGATTTGGTATGATCTCGATGAGATTGATATTCCAATCTTTCTTCTTAGAACGCATTGATGTGACCCATAAGCGAGTCATATAACATGAGACATAGTTAATATTTCCTCTTTTAAGGGCATTAAAATTGCATAAAATATCTAAAGCTAAGACTTTTCTTTCACATATATGTCTTACACATTAACACAGGACCACAAATCACAGCTTTCTGTTCTTGTCGATTCTGTCAAGTTGTAAACTTTGGTATGGTGCTTCCATTCCTTTGACCATTTCCATTTGGAAAAAAATTGTTACTGAAAAATACTTTTTCTAAAAATATGAAACTGTACTCCATTTGTATTTTAAATTAGCGAAAAGGATAAAAAATACTTTTCAATTTTCATTTATCAGTTGATTTTACTTTTATTATTAAAATAAATTGTTATTACCCTCCTGGATCATCCTGAGCTAGGATTTATGACTGCTCAAAGTTGGCCAAAAACTCACTGATTTCCACACTTACCCAAATTTCCAGATTTTTAAATCTTTCCAAAAATATTTCCAAATTTCAAGCTCCTTCAAAGCCACTTCAAATAGTCGGATGTTACAATATATCCCCCTTGGGAACATTCGTCCTCGAATGAGGTTACTTTTATAAGCTAAGGGTGTAACATCAACTCAACATCCAACAATAACCGTGCAAACGCAACAACAATAACGACATGCTCATTATAATTTAAAGAGCACTAAGAAGGAAATTAATACCTTGATCTGCGGATTCAAAGAGATATGGATATCTCTTCTTCATGTCTTCTTCGGCTTCCCAAGTAGCTTCCTTAACAAATTGGCTCCTCTAAAGGACCTTAACTGAGGCTACATCTTTCGTTCTCAACCTACGAACTTGACGATCCAAGATTTGAACAGGAACCTCCTCATAAGATAAGTTATCATTGATCTTTATACTTTCAGTCGGTAGGATCAGTGAAGGATTGCCTATGCACTTCTTCAACATGGAGATGTGAAATACCGGATGAACCGCTGCTAGTTCCTGTGGCAACTCCAACTCATAAGCAACATTGCCAATCCTCTTGGCTATGCGGTAAGGTCCAATATACCGGGGACTGAGTTTCCCCTTCTTACCGAACCTCATAACGCCTTTCATGGGTGAAACCTTCAAATATACCCAATGATCTACTTCAAACTCTAATGCCCTTCTCCTAACATCAGTGTAGGATTTCTGACGACTCTGTGCCATTTTCAACCTCTTTTGAATCACTTTCACTTTCTCCATAGCATGGTGAACTAAATCTGGCCCTATCAACTATGCTTCACCAACTTCAAACCATCCAATAGGAGATCTACATCTTCTCCCATAAAGAGCTTCATATGGAGCCATCTGGATGTTAGAGTGATAACTGTTGTTGTAGGCAAATTCAATTAGAGGTAGGTGATCATCCCAACTACCTTTGAAATCGATTACACAAGCCCTCAACATATCCTCTAAGGTCTGAATAGTGCGTTCTGCTTGCCCATCAGTCTGAGGATGAAAGGCAGTACTTAAGTTCACTTTCGAACCCAAGCCTTTCTGAAAAGATTTCCAGAACTGTGCAGTAAACTGTGCACAAATATCTGAAATAATGGAGATTGGGACTCCATGAAGTCTCACTATCTCTTGAACATACAACTTGGCATAATCTTCTGCTGTATTGGTAGTCTTTACCGGTAGAAAATGAGCTGACTTTGTCATTCTGTCGACAATCACCCAAATAGAATCATGTTGTCTGCGAGATCTTGGCAACCCTATGATGAAATCCATATTGATCATCTCCCACTTCCACTCTGGAAGTTCTATCCTCTGAGCCAAACCACCGGGCCTTTGGTGTTCAACTTTCACTTGTTGGCAATTTGGACACTTAGCAACAAACTCAGCAATGCCCTTCTTCATGCCATTCCACCAATAAACTTCACACAAATCACGATACATCTTGGTAGAACCTGGATGAACGGAATATCTGGAGCTATGAGCTTCTTCCATAATCTTCTCTTGGAGTCCATCTACCATAGGTACACACATTCTACCTTGATATCTTAATACACCATCTCCCCCTTGTTCAAAAGCTAATACTCTTTGCTTCTGAACATTTGCCTTCAACTCCAGCAAAATGGGATCTTGATCTTGCTTCTCTTTCACTTCTGACATAAATGATGACTCGGCCCTGCTCGTCATCGCTATTCCTCCTCCTGCGGAATCTGTAAATCTGACTCCCAGGCATGCCAGTCTGTGCACATCTTTTGCTAACTCTCTCCTTCCTTCTTCAATATGGGCGGTGCTACCCATAGACAACCTGCTCAAAGAATCAGCAACAACATT
>NW_026036039.1:122124-124861 GCF_019186545.1 Solanum stenotomum
AAGAAACTCCTAATTTCAGTTGGAGATGTGGGTCTAGGCCAATTCTGCACTGCCTCAATCTTCCGAGTATCAACTTTAATCCCATCACCGGACACAATGTGGCCTAGGAACGCCACAGACTTAAGCCAAAACTCACACTTAGAGAACTTGGCATACAACTCCTTGTCTTTCAAAATCTGAAGAACTGTTCTGAGATGACTAGCATGATCTTCTTCATTCCTTGAATATATTAGTATATCATCAATAAAGACAATAACAAACATATCTAAATAAGGTTTGAAGACTCTATTCATCAAATCCATGAAAGCTGCGGGCGCATTGGTCAAACCAAAGGACATGACCAAAAACTCATAATGACCATACCTTGTTCTAAAAGCTGTTTTTGGGATATCACATTCCCTTACCCTTAACTGATGATAGCCTGATCGAAGGTCAATCTTTGAAAAACAAGTGGCACCCTGAAGCTGATCGAAAAGATCATCAATCCTCGGAAGAGGGTACTTGTTCTTGATGGTAACCTTATTCAACTGGCGGTAGTCTATACACATTCTAAGGGAACCTTCTTTCTTTCTCACAAACAAAATCGGAGCACCCCAAGGTGAGACACTCGGTCGAATGAAACCCTTTTCTAGGAGATCTTTCAACTCTTTCAACTCTGCTGGTGCCATTCTATATGGCGGAATAGAGATAGGACGAGTATCTGGAATAAGATCTATGCCGAAATCTATTTCTCTCTCAGGAGGAATTCTGGGTAGATCATCAGGAAAAACTTCTGGAAACTCTCTTACTATAGGAACCGACTGGAAAAGAGGTATCTCAACACTAGAGTCATGAACTTGGACTAAGTGATAGATACAACCCTTCGAAACTAACTTTCTTGCCTTAAGGTACGAAATAAAACGACCCTTAGGCACTATTGAACTGCTACTCCACTCTATGACTGGCTCATTTGGAAACTGAAACTTGACTGCTCGAATTCTACAATCTATCGATGCATAACAAGCATGAAGCCAATCCATGCCTAGAATGACATCGAAATCTACCATGTCTAACTCAACCAAATCAGCCTTGGTGTCCTTGTGACTGATGGAAACGGGACAATCACGATAGACTCTTTCCGCTAGAATAGACTCCCCAACAGGTGTAGAAACACAAAAGGGTTCACAAAGTCTTTCAGGAAGAACCTCAAACTGGTTTGCAACATAAGGAGTTACAAACGATAAACTTGCTCCTGGGTCTAGCAAAGCATACACATTAAAAGCATAGACTTTGATCATACCAGTGACAACATTCGGAGAATTCTCTTGCTCATGGCGACTGGTGATAGCATAAAGATGGTTTGCTCCTCCACCGGTACTAGAACTAGCTCCTCTAGATGCCATCCTGTCAGGGGGAGCAGCTGGAGAAGATTGGGCCCTGCTGCCCAAATTTTCATTACTTTGCTTATTCTTAGGGCACTCCTTCATGAAGTGACCCTCTTGTCCACACCTAAAGCAACCTGTCTGGCCTTGACGGCACTTCCCTGGATGAACTCTACCACACTTAGCACATGCAGGAAACGAACTACCTCCGCGTGCCACACTACCTGAAGATTGTGTTGGTGTAACCTTGAAGTCCTTCGAATTCTGACCATTATGTTCCCCTCTATATCTGGGTGCAGGTGCTCTAGCAAATGATGGAGCAGGTCCCTGCTGCCTTTGCTGAAAGGAGGAACGGTTTGGATTTCCTTTCTGCTGCCCGGACTCATTCCCGATCTTAGCTTTCTTGTTTCTGAACTCTTCTCTGTCCCTCAGCTTCTCTTCCTCAACCTGCTGCACATAAACCATTAACCTTGATATGTCCATGTCCCCGATAAGCATTGCCGCCCTACCTTCCTTGCTCGACAACCGAGACAGCCCAGCAACAAACAAACTCATTCTATTCCTCATGTCCGCAACCATCTCCGGAGCATAGCGGGATAGTTGTGTGAACTTCAAACTATACTCATGAACACTCAAGGACTCCTGCTTAAGTGTGAGGAACTCACGTACCTTAGCCTCTTTCAATTCTCGAGGAAGGAAATGCCCCAAGAAAGCTTCTTCAAAACAGGCCCAACTCGCAGGTGGTGCATTCTCAACTCTGCCCCCTTTCCACTGGTCGAACCAAGTTCTAGCAACATCCTTCAATTGATATGCAGCTAGTTCAACCCGCTCAGTATCTGACACATGCATCACATCAAAATCTTCTTCGACTCTTCAATGAAATTTTCTGGATCCTCAGTAATGCTCGAACCCGTGAAACTCGGAGGATTCATCCCCAAAAACTCACGAATCCTTGAAGTGTCAGCTCCTTCATGTCGAGCTCCTCTTTGCTGACCAATCTGATTAGTTACAGCTTGACTCAGAATTCTAATTGCCTCCCTGAACTCGGCATTAGAAACTTCCCCTTGATCTTGCACTCTAGGTGCATCAGGTAACTCTTGCTCATCAACATAGCGTCTAGGAAGACGCCCTCTGCTAACTCTTCGTGGGGGCATGACTATCTGAAACACGCGCAAGCGCGAATTAGGAGGAAACTCTTTAGAGATAAACTTTAACGCACAAGTTGAGTATGAAAGAAGTGAGAAATCTTCCTAAATGTTGCAGTTTCCCAATTATAGATGTGGCGCACTTCACACCGATAACTAGGACTCTACAGACACGGCTTCATAGACTTCCTAGGACTCTTGAACTCTATGCTCTGATACCAAGTTTGTCAC